>NW_026652299.1:19647248-19741183 GCF_009828535.3 Hylobates moloch
GGGGGGGTGCCTCCCAGTTAGGCTGCTCAGGGGTGAGGGACCCACTTTAGGAGGCAGTCTGTCTGTTCTCAGATCTCCAGCTGCGTGCTGGGAGAACCACTACTCTCTTCAAAGCTGTCAGTCAGACAGGGACATTTAAGTCTGTGGAGGTTCTTGCTGAGTTTTTGTTTGTCTGTGCCCTGCCCCCAGAGGTGGAGCCTACAGAGGCAGGCAGGCCTCCTTGAGCTGTGGTGGGCTCCACCCAGTTGGAGCTTCCTGGCTGCTTTGTTTACCTGAGCAAGCCTGGGCAATGGCGGGCGCCCCTCCCCCAGCCTCGCTACCGCCTTGCAGCTTGATCTCAGACTGCTGTGCTAGCAATCAGCGAGACTCCGTGGGCATAGGACCCTCCGAGCCAGGTGCGGGACACAATCTCCTAGTGTGCCATTTTCCAGGCCCATTGGAAAAGCGCAGTATTAGGATGGGACTGTCCCGATATTCCAGGTGCCGTCTGTTTCCCCTTTCTTTGACTAGGAAAGGGAACTCCCTGACCCCTTGCGCTTCCCGAGTAAGGCAATGCCTCGCCCTGCTTCAGCTCGCGCACAGTGCGCTTCACCGACTGTCCTGCACTCGCCGTTAGGCACTCCCTAGTGAGATGAAACCAGTACCTCAAGCAGAAATGCAGAAATCACCCGTCTTCTGTGTCGCTGGGGCTGGGAGCTGGAGACCGGAGCTGTTCCTATTCGGCCATCTTGGCTCCACCCCCCCTGCATGTTGTTTTCTATTAAGATTTCAATAGAATAAGTGAAAAAGTTTAAAGGACCAGCACAATGGAATATGAAGTTTTAACAATGACATTCAAAAAACTGTGAAGTCGTTCATGCACATAAGCAAGAAACTAGTATAGGAACACACATCCATCCGTCGTTCAGTTTTTTCAAATATTAACATTATCACATATTTGCTTTCCTTTAAAAAGAGAAAGCATTGTCAGTCCACAGAGGCCCCGTGTACTATTGATTGTATTTCTCTTCTACCTCAATGTTCATCATTATATCAAAATCGCTCTTATTAACTCAGCATTTACCATTCTAACCACTTGATTTTATACTTTTGACACATACTTTGGCATCCATAAACATTATATATTAGGCTGGGCATGATGGCTCACGCCTGTAATCCTAACAATTTGGGAGGCTGAGGCGGGTGGATAGCTTGTGCTCGGGAGTTTGAGACCAGCCTGGGCAACATGGTGAGATGCTATCTCTACTTAAGTACAAAAATTAGCTGGACATGGTGGTGCACGCCAGTAATCCCAGCTACTCGGGAGGCTGAGGCAGGAGAATCACTTGAACTCGGGAAGTGGAAGTTGCAGTGAGCCAAGATTGTGCCACTGCACTCCATCTTGGGTGACAGAGTGAGACTCCGTCTCAAAAAAAAAAAAAAAAGTATAATATACAATTTTGTATGTCACACTTAAAATTTAACATTTTTATTGGCACGATTTTATTCATTAGACTTACCATTCCAAATATCATTTGATAGTGTGCCTATCATCCTAATTGCTTACTATTATAAATGATGCTGCTATAAGTACATTGGGTATTCTTAGCATAAATGCGGGAAGGGAATGCTAAGAAAAATTAGCAAATAAATTTTTAAAAGAAAAAAGATAAATGTGAGATAGTTAGAATTTACCTTTGGATTCAATGGAACTGGGTCCTGTTTCTTATACATTAATTATGTTTTAGCCTAACCTAGTAGCTATGAAGTTCTGCTCACAGAATTAAAAAAAAAATCTAGAGACATTTATAAATGAGAAAAAGCATAGATGATAATAAAAAATATACATGTACCTACAATTAATCAATGTTCATCACAATTTTTTTTTTTTTTTCTTTAGAGGCAGGGTCTTGCTCTGTCACCCAGGGTGGAGTGCAGTGCTGTGATCATGGCTCACTGCAGCCTTGAACTCCTGGGCTCTGGCAATCCTCCTGCATTAGCCTTCTGAGTAGCTGAGACTACAGATATGGGCCACCATACCTGGCTAGTTTTTAATTTTTTTTAGTAGACATGAACTCTTGCTATGTTGACCAGGCTTGTGGGAGTTCAGTCAGGCTGGTGGAACAAATTTTAAAGATAGTTATAAGAAATAGACACAAACCTTCTAGTAAGGCTTGGCGGGGGGGGGTGGGTTACATTGCTTTAGTAACAGATTTGGCTGAAGGCAGCCTAATCCTCTTTACCTTTAGCTGATAGCAAAAAAGAAAATAACAAGGGAATGTGAGGAAGTTTATCTAAATAGCTTGTTTACTCATGTGGTCCTAAAACCAAACTTTGATCAACCTCCGGTGCATAATTGCTCTCTACTTGGGGGGTGAGCAATGTTAATTACCCTCTAGTGGGGTTTACTCAAGACCTTTGTCATTTAATCTGTATTAAATAAATGTGAACTTTGCTAGCTTATTAAGGTGATGCTCCAGACGCAGAGCAGAGGCCCTTAGCCGGAGTGACAGGCAAAATATCTCTGTCAGTGTACATCTGTCATCCATCACTGGTTCAGGGTCTGCGGGCTGGATTCCTGCACAGGCTGGTCTTGAACTCCTGGGCTCAAGCAATCCTCCTGCCTGAGCCTTCTGAGTAGCTGAGACTACAGATATGGGCCACCATAACTGGCTATTTTTAAAATTTTTTAGTAGAGATGAAATCTTGCTGTGTTGCCCAGGTTGGTCTTAAACTCCTGGGCTCAAGAGCTCCTCCTGCCTTGGCCTCCCAAAGTGCTGGGAGTACAGGCATGAGTCATGGTGCCCAGATGGACATTTTTTTAAAAATAAAGGAATACTCCTGAAAAGCTGAAGTCTTCTTTGTACCCCTCTGTGACAACATGAATAGCCTCTTAATGACACCAAAGAACAAGACAAGTTAGTCCCAAAGTAACTCACATAAATGGTGATAAGGGAATGAGGGGTGAGTGTGATCTATGCAAAAAACCTTTACTCTTTAATGGGGTGCTGTTTCTAACATAATCGCAACAGTACCTTATGTTGCTATAATGCATTATAGTTTTCAAAGTGCTTTTGTGGCCTCCATAATAGAGAGCTTGTGAGGTAAGCTTCAACCACGGCTGCCCCACTACCCAAGAGTGGATACACAATGATGAATAGGTCAATTTCTGCCTCTTAGTTTCTTAGCTAGGGAGGGGCACTTACTGGAACAGCACAGAAAACAGAGTCTTTGGCCCAGTTGGGGAATCTTTATCAGGTTATGCTACTTCAAGCTTTCCTCCTGTTAAATGTGAGAGGAATATATCCCTGTTCCTTGGATCAGTGTGACTCTGAAACAGCTGGAGGAGAGACAGCTCTAGGCAGGTTGAAACAGAGAGCTCCAGCATATGTACTTTTTTATTTTATTTTTTGAGACGGAGTCTCGCTCTGTCGCCCAGGCTGGAGTGCAGTGGCACGATCTCGGCTCACTGCAAGCTCCACCTCCCAGGTTCACGCCATTCTCCTGCCTCAGCCTCCCGAGTAGCTGGGACTACAGGTGCCCGCCACCACGCCCAGCTAATTTTTTTTGTATTTTTAGTAGAGATGGGGTTTCACCATGTTAGCCAGGATGTTCTTGATCTCCTGACCTCATGATCCGCCCGCCTCGGCCTCCCAAACTGCTGGGATTACAGGCATGAGCCACCGCGCCTGGCCTTAGCATATGTACTATTAAGAGAAAAGACTCCTAAGGGCTAACAAGAGAGCAATGCTGGGCATGGAGCATCTCCTCCAAATAAAGAAAGCAGTACTTTCTAAAGTGCAAGCCAATTTGAAAGTTGCTGAATCAAATGGAGCTTCGAAAATAGAAATAGGGGCTACATATAATACGATACTACTGGGCTTGCTCAGCTCCCACTTTTCCAGGTATCCAGGTGCACATTGCTGGGTCCCAGGCTGGTTGATGCTGGCAAACTATAAGACAAGCATGGAGAAGAAAATACATGGTGAAAAGTAAAGACGGAAGTCTTAATAAAGAAGAAAGAAAGATATTTTTGGAATTAAAGTCAAAGGAGTGTGTGTGTATGTATGCATATACATATATATATATAATAACTGTACAGTAAGGTGACCCCAGTTTCAGCTTATTCAGGGGAAATCACCAATTATATCTACAATGTATAACAGAAGAAGCATGGCTTCAAGCCCTTGAACATTTAAGCTAGAGAAGCAAGAATAGTCACAAAAGAAAGTCCAGTATTTCTTTTTATTTTATTTTATTTTTATTATACTTTAAGTTCTAGGGTACATGTGCACCATTTGTTACATAGGTATACATGTGCCATGTTGGTGTGCTGCACTCATTAACTCGTCATTTACATTAGGTATATCTCCTGATGCTATGCCTCCCCCCTCCCCCCACCTCACAACAGGCCCAGGTGTGTGATGTTCCCCATCGTGTGTCCAAGTGTTCTCATTGTTCAATTCCCACCTATGAGTGAGAACATGCGGTGTTTGGTTTTCTGTCCTTGCGATAGTATGCTCAGAATGATGGTTTCTAGCTTCGTCCATATTCCTACAAAGGACATGAACTCATCCTTTTTTATGGTTGCATAGTATTCCATGGTGTATATGTGCCACATTTTCTTAATCCAGTCTATCATTGATGGACATTTGGGTTGGTTCCAAGTCTTTGCTATTGTGAATACTGCTGCAATAAACATACGTGTGCATGTGTCTTTATAGCAGCATGATTTATAATCCTTTGGGTATATACCCAGTAATGGGATGGCTGGGTCAAATGGTATTTCTAGTTCTAGATCCCTGAGGAATCACCACACTGACTTCCACAATGGTTGAACTAGTTTACATTCCCACCAACAGTGTAAAAGTGTTCCTATTTCTCCACATCCTCTCCAGCACCTGTTGTTTCCTGACTTTTTAATGATGGCCATTCTAACTGGTGTGAGATGGTATCTCATTGTGGTTTTGATTTGCATTTCTCTGATGGCCAGTGATGATGAGCATTTTGTCATGTGTCTGTTGGCTGCATAAATGTCTTCTTTTGAGAAGTGTCTATTCATATCCTTTGCCCACTTGTTGATGGAGTTGTTCGATTTTTTCTTGTAAATTTAAGTTCTTTGTAGATTCTGGATATTAGCCCTTTGTCAGATGGGTAGATTGCAAAAATTTTCTCCCATTCTGTAGGTTGCCTGTTCACTCTGATGGTAGTTTCTTTTGCTGTGCAGAAGCTCTTTAGTTTAATGAGATCCCATTTGTCAATTTTGGCTTTTGTTGCCATTGCTTTTGGTGTTTTAGACATGAAGTCCTTGCCCATGCCTATGTCCTGAATGGTATTGCCTAGGTTTTCTTCTAGGATTTTTATAGTTTTAGGTCTAACATTTAAGTCTTTAATCCATCTTGGATTAATTTTTGTATAAGGTGTAAGGAAGGGATCCAGTTTCAGCTTTCTGCATATGGCTAGCCAGTTTTCCCAGCACCATTTATTAAATAGGGAATCCTTTCCCCATTTCCTGTTTTTGTCAGGTTTGTCAAAGATCAGATGGTTGTAGATGTGTGGTATTATTTCTGAGGGCTCTGTTCTGTTCCACTGGTCAATGCATCTGTTTTGGTACCAGTACCATGCTGTTTTGGTTACTGTAGCCTTGTAGTATAGTTTGAAGTCAGGTAACATGATGCCTCCAGCTTTGTTCTTTTGAGAAAGCCCAGTATTTCTAATATATACATATCCCCGACACACATATGCATACATATATGTATGTATGCATACATTCACACACATATATACACACAGGTATACATATATATATATACACACATTTGTGAAATAAACATTTATGTATAAACTGAAAAAATCAGCCAGGCATGGTGGCTCATGCCTGTAATCCCAACACTTTGAGATGCCTAGGCAGGCAAATAGCTTGATCTCAGTTCAAGACTAGCCTGGGCAACATGACAAAACCCCATCTCTACAAAAACTACAAAAAAATTAGCCAGGCATGGTGGCATGTGCTTGTAATCCCAGCTATTTGGGAGGCTGAGATGAGAGGATCACTTGAGCCCCGGAGGCAGAAGTTGCAGTGAGGCGACATCATGCCACTGTACTCCAGCCTGGGTGACAGAGTGAGACCCTGCCTCAAAAGAAAATAGAAGAATAAGGACAAACCCGAGCTTTCAAAAAACTCCATAACTTATTTCATTTTCACATAATAACTGCTGGTTAGATCCAACATGAAGACCCTAATTAGCATCTGTATTCCCCATTGTGTGACACTTTCTCTTTACACCCTAGCTAGAACTGACCACACCCCCTCTGATAACTACAGAGGATTTTCA
Organism: Hylobates moloch; assembly: GCF_009828535.3. Taxonomy (NCBI): domain Eukaryota; kingdom Metazoa; phylum Chordata; class Mammalia; order Primates; family Hylobatidae; genus Hylobates; species Hylobates moloch. Next base: position 19,653,563 of record NW_026652299.1, read on the forward strand.
TCTTGGCTCACATTTTAGCATGAACCACCATCATAATGTGTTAATATTTCATTTGTCCTTTCCCACTAGGCTTTGAAGTCTTTAGGATAAGAACCATGTTCTTACCTTCCCATCCCTGGCACCTGATGTGGTATTTGGCCAATGTATGTACTCAGCACATCCTCACTGAGTCAGCACATCCACTGCCAGTCACAGAGAGTTGGGTTGTGCTGTTGAAGCAACTTCTTCCTACCATCTTGTGCAGCCCTTGCAGCTTTGTTCTCTTCTTTAAGCAGACAATCAACAGCTATGGTATCTAGTTCACAGGGGCTTTCTTATATTTTCTCCCATGGGGGACTAACTACCATCTCTCTTCCTCCAAGACTAAGATACAAATTCTTCCAATGTGCTGTTAAAAAACAAAAAAGACTATAAGGGACCTAAGATTGTGACTGAAAGGAAAAGTTTTACTGCCAAGTGGGGAACTTGGCACAAACAGAGGCAACAGTCTAGGAGACCCTCAGGGATGAGGGTCTTTAAAACAGAAACACTAAAACTGTCTCTATCCCACATTGTGAAAGTAAAATGTCTGGGTGATGTTGATTGGCTGGCAAGGTCTGGGTTTGTTGTTACATAATTCTGGGGCTCATTGGGCTGGTCACTGTGCACTGTTGGGGCCATCTTGGGATTATGGTATTCAGGTGGACCTCAGGTGATCTGCCTGCCTCAGCCTCCCAAAGTGCTGGGATTACAGGCATAAGCCACTGCACCGGGCCTCACTTCTCTATTTCTATGGAGATCACATCCTACCCTTGTCTCCTAAGTGGTGGGTGACTACTCTCTTTGGCAGTGCTCCTTTGATGAGACAAGGGAGAGGAATGAAACTCCTTCAATGCCTACTATATAGCAGGAACTCTACCACCCTCAGAAACTTACAAACAACATTAAGTGGATATCACCATTTACAGAGGACACCACAGAGCTATTAAATGGTAAATTTAGGGTTCAAAGCCAAGTCTAGTCTGGGTTTCAAACTTTGGTTGATAGCCCTGGATGTCCTTCAACAGCCTCAATAGGTCACAGTGGCTCTCCCATTACCACCGAGTGACCGGGCAGCTGGCTATGACACAGGAGGCCAGATATGTATCCCAACCCAGACTTCTAGGTCTTACAAGTCCTGGTTAGTTCACTAAATGAAGGACTAGCAATTTGCCAGAGTCAAGAGAACTGCCCGGCAGCATAAAATGCTCTCTAGTCAGGAGGAAACAGAAAGGAAACAATAAAGAGAAAACTGTGAAAGGTTGAAGTATTGAGCTTGCAAGAGACTAATTAACTATGTTAACCAAATATTGGTTTTGATAGTGGAAAAAGCAGTATATAAAAACACATGGTATAGAAAATACCTTTTATGCTAGACTGTACTGAAATTTAAATGAGGTAATGCACCTGAAAGTGCATTACTTTTTTTTTTTTTTTTTTTTTGAGATGGAGTCTCACTCTGTTGTTCAGGCTGGAGTGCAATGGCATGATCTCGGCTCACTGCAACCCCTGCCTCCTGGGTTCAAGCGATTCTCCTGTCTCAGCTTCCCCAGTAGCTGGGATTACAGGCACCCACCACCACACCCAGCTAATTTTTTGTATTTTTAGTAGAGACAGGGTTTCACCATGTTGGCCAGGCCAGTCTCAAACTCCTGACCTCAGGTGATCCACCTGCCTCGGTCTCCCAAAGTGCTGGGATTACAGGCGTGAGCCACTACACTCGGCCAAGTGCATTACTTTTAAGAGTTAAAGTATTACGCAGCCATGAGGGATTATTGGTGCAAGAAGAAAGCTTTTACAGGAAAAACTTGAAACATTGGTATTTTTCCTCCTTTTTAACAACTAGAGTCGTTTTGGGAGTTGTTTCTTGTCGAAGAAACAACTCATGTTTATTTTCCCCGTATGGCAGGACCATGTAGGAAAGCAAAATTAGCCCTCAGGAGAGGAAATTCTCTGACACTCTAGGAGGCTCCATAACCCTCCTCTGAACTGTGGCCAACAAGATTGGGTAGCTTAAGGTAGTTTAAGAAAAATAGGCCGTGTATGGTGGCTCATGCCTGTAATCCCAGCACTTTGGGAGGCCGAGGTGAGTGGATCACCTGAGGTCAGGAGTTTGAGACCAGCCTGACCAATATGGTGAAACCTCTAGTGAAAATACAAAAATTAGCTGGATGTGGTGGTGTGCGCCTGTAGTCCCAGCTACTCAGGAGGCTGAGGCAGGAGAATAGCTTAACCTGGGAGGCGGAGGTTGCAGTGAGCCGCGATTGTGCCACTGGACTCCAGCCTGGGTGACAGAGCAGGACTCCATCTCAAAAGAAAAAAGAAAGAAAAATATATAGTGAGCACAATAAAGCTGTATAATCTAAATTAAACATCACTTGCATGCCTGGAGACTTTGTACTAGAAAAATATTTCTCCCTAAAAAATCAAGTTTTATTTTCTTTCTTACAGATATTCAATCTGCTTTCATCTCAGTTCTTCCTACCTTGCCAAACCTCTCCCCACATTTCCTATTCTTTTTCACTCCAGCCTGATGTCTCTCATTGTACCGCTTAAGAGAAATGTTATGTTACTATTCTTTTCCCCCAGAACTGTTTCTCTGGTTCTTTAAGGTGTCTGAGTACACACTGTGCCTTCTTCCTTTTAGCCCTCCCTTCTCCTTGTTCCCTGAGCCTTACCTTTACGACCTTAAAACTTCAAGTTCCCACTACAATTTTAAATACAGACTATTTTGCTTTTCCTCCTACTAGGGAGCTTAAATTGCCTCTAATTACCCGTTTTTCTGAGTCCTTCCTCTCCTTTGCAATTTAGATGTAGCACAGAAGTACATTTTGCTTGACTGTCCTCTGAACTGTCACGCTGTTTTGATGTGGTTCTATCGTCCAAGAGTCTTGGTTAAATAATGGCCCAGCACCCCACCTGTGTTTAAAAGAACTGCTTCACAGGCAAATCAAAAAGCCCACGGATCCGAAGTCACAATGGGCATTGCTATTCAAACAGCACCAGATTGCTATTCAACGCTTGGTTGAAAAATAAATTTCAATTCCATTCACCTAAGATATTTCCTTCTATTTTGTAGGATTGTATGCTCTTACTTCAATCTGGACTTGTTCACAAGTGGACATTAACATAGCCTTATAGATTAGCCTGTTTTCATTGGTCCGGAGTATTCTCCAAATAAAGCAGGGTCTGTGCATTTTAAGCAACTCCCCTGAACAATTTCATGGGCATTCTCAAATTTGAGAACTACCTGAAAAGCTGTGTTGGAGAAAAGAACAACCAATGAATGTGGCAGGACAGAATATTGAACATTAACTTCCCTTTTCCTCTTTTCCCATCTGTTCTCTTCCATTATCCCTATCCCTCCGCTCAGTCTCATTATTCAGGCAACAGTTATTTTGCCTTTATTTCCTCAAGAAAGGAAAAAAAGTAAACAGAATTTCTTCCTGATTTTTTTTTTTTTGCATTTTAAAATGGACTTTGAAACCATAAGCAAGGAGGTGTTTAAGAGTCTTTCCAAAGCCAAAAATGAAGGTTTTGAAATTTCAAAGTCACTGCCTTGAAGAAACTCGAGGCTTGGAGTGTGTACAGTATGTCAGAGCTGGACTTTTCTCCTTCCTGAGACCAGATAACGGTCTGAATCCAAGACAGTTTTCATGATTTCAGAGGAAGTGGTCAAGTGGTCTGTGAGGTAAACCTTCTGCTTAAGAGCAGCCAGGAGGCCAGGTGCCGTGGCTCACGCCTGTAAGGTGGGCGGATCACCTGAGGTCGGGAGTTCGAGACAAGCCTGACCAACATGGAGAAACCTCGTCTCTACTAAAAATACAAAAAATTAGCCAGGCATGGTGGCACATGCACTCCAGCCTGGGCAACAAGAGTGAAACTCCGTCTCAAAAAAAAAAAAAAAAATAGAAAAGAAAAGAAAAGGAGCAGTCAGGATGTGTGCCTCCAAAGCTGAGATAGACAGAAAGATACCAGAGTTCTAGAGGCCTGCCAGCCACAGCAGCAGCAAAAGGAAGGTGAGGGGGAGAACAGGGCACCCAGGCCTGTGCCACCTCCCAGACACAATTATTGGGAATGGAGGGCAAGTGGTGATGGGAGAAAATCTTGACTTAATTGATGTCAAGATTAAAGAAATGCCACCTGGTGGCATTTCAGTTCACACACAGGTAAAGAAAGTTATGCATTTACTGTGAAATTCATCCCACTATTTAGTAGAAACAGGAGATCTGGGTTCTGGTCGAGAGTCTCTTTTGCCAACTGTGGCACCACTGAGCAGTTGCTCAGCTTTTGTGAATCCTGGATTCTTCATTATTAAAATGGGGACATTAACGTTGGGTTGAGTATAAGAAATGGACATTTCTGCAGGTCAAAAATGGTTGAATATTTGCATTTTCATATGATTCAACCGAATACTCACTTCACAGGCATAAGGAAAAAAATAGAATAACATACTAACAACTGTCCCTGGAGTAAGTACTTAACAAATACATGATTTATAAAGAAGATATGTGAAAGATATTTGTAAGTACATGATTTATAAAAAGATATGTAAGTATGTAAACCCTTGTGGTCTAATGGTCACAGAATAATCTGAGCTTAATATCCCTGCTCCCTACCATACAGAAGGTAAAATGCCTATTAAGGGTTTTCTTTCTTCACCTTCTCCTTCTTTTTCCTCCTCCTCTTGACTCCTCATTCTCCTCTTTCTTCTTCCCCTTATTAATGTCTAAAAAGGGGCTGAGCACGGTGGCTCATGCCTGTAATCCCAGCACTCTGGGAGGCTGCAGCGGGCAGATCACCTGAGGCCAGGAGTTTGAAACCAGCCTGGTCAACATGGCAAAACTCCATCCCTATTAAAATACAAAAATTACCCAGGCGTGGTGGCAGGCACCTGTAATTCCAACTACCCGGGAGGCTGAGGCAGGAGAATCGCTTGAACCCGGGAGGCAGAAGTTGCAGTGAGCCAAGATTATGCCACTGCACTCCATCCTGGGTGACAGAGGGAGACTCTGTCTCAAGTTAAATAATAATAATAATAATAATTTCTAAAAAGGTAATACATTTTCATAGTTCAAAAACCAAAAGGTATAAAAAGAAATACAGTAAAAAATTTCCTATCATATCGCTGTCTAGAGCACTATTTCTTATATATTTTCCTGATTTTTGAGTATTTTAAAATGTGACTGTTGGATATGAGTGTTGGATTTTAAAAGTTTTATGATAATTTGTGTATACTTGTGTGCGTGTGTGTGTGTGTATAGTAGTCCAAAGCTATCAGTTTATGAATAATAAGAGGAGACCCATGGAAAACCAGTCCCTGTGGCCAAGTTCACCCAGATAATCAGCAGCAGGGCTTGGACATTAATCACAGTTATCCAACATCCTTTGAGGTCTCACATGACAAATTACAAATATGGAGTGTAAATGTAACCCACTTTGCTAGGCAAAAAATGCCCTCTTTTAAAAAAAAAAATATTTTTGGCTTATGGGCAATAGAAGCCAGGGAGACATACAGTCAAACCTCATTTCTCATGGCTTTCATATCTGCAAATTCTCCTACTCATTAAAATTTATTTGTAACCCCCGAATCAATACCCACAGCACTTTTGTGATCATTGGCAGACATGTGCAGAACAGAAAAAAAAAATTGAGTTGTTGATTGCACACATTCCCAGCTGAATTTCAACAAAGCAACACTCTGCCTTCCCACTTCAGCTTTCTTACTATATGTGTGTCCTTTTTCTGTTTATTTAGTACCATGTTTTTCACACTTTTGTTCTTTTTGGTGATGATTTTGCTGTTTAAAATGGCCAACAAGTATAGTGCTAAGTGCTGCCTAGGGTTCTTAAGCACGAGAAGGCTATGATGTACCTTATGGAGAAAATATGTGTGTTGGATCAGTTTCACTCAAGCATGAGTTATGGTGCTATTAGCTGTGAGTTCAATGTTAACAGATCAACAATATATGCTAAAGTGTCTTTAAACAGAAACACACATAAAACAAGGTTATATGTTTGGTTGGCAAAAATATTACAATCAGAAGCTTGCAGAAACCTAACCCTGTATTTCCCTTAAGAGCAATGGTTCATTATTCACTAATTCAATGTTTACAGCAACTTTATAAACTATAACTACCATGAATAATGAGAACTGACTGTATTTTAGATCATAATACCTGAAGTTTTCCATCATAGTTTTTAGTTCTTAGAGTCCATTTAAGTTTTTTAAAAATATGATAGCTGTGCTATCATATCCCACATTCTTGAGATTGAAAAATTAATCTTTTATTGGGTACAGAAATGGCTCCTGTGTGCATTTCTGGAGGGGCTGGACCGCTAAGGAAGCCATGGTTGGCTCAAGTGGTTTAAATGTTTTGCTAATTTCATAGCTTCTGAACCACTTATGAAATAATACTGATGATATGTCAGTAGCTATGTTTGCAGCTCCTTCAGGAATGCTTATATCTTCTACTGCTGGTAAAGAAGAAATTTATAGTAATAGATTTTTTTTCTTTTTGAGATAGAGTCTCACTCTGTCACCTAGGCTGGATTGCAGTGGCTTGATCACGGTTTACTGCAGCCTCGATCTCCCAGGCTCTCTCACTGTAGCCTCCCCAGTAACTAGGGCTCCCACACATGCATCACCATGCCCAGCTAATTTTTTTATGTTTTATACAGACAAGGTCTTACTATGTTTTCCAGGCTGGTCTCAAACTTCTGGGCTCAAGCAATCCTCCTACACTGGCCTCCCAAAGTGCTGAAATTACAGGCATGAACCACTGCACCCGGTTTACGGTAATCTTAAGTAGAGACTTATGAGTGCATATCATTGTATCACCAATCTGAGACTCAATTTTATCTTTCTGTTAGCAGACAATGCAGTTTTTCTGTTAATTACCATGAAAATCAAGGGTTGCTTAGCAAGTTTTTACTCATAACTCCAGGTTTTGTGACTTATAATGAGAAATGGGTATAATTATTTGTGATTCGTTAAAATGCAGATATTTCTGGGAGGAATATCATATAAAATTTAACAGTTTCCTATCATTACTTTTATCCTTTTGAACCACTGTATACTACAGATAGACAAAGGCAGCTTTGGCCACTTACTCCTCAGTGTGACTAAGTTGACCAGATGTTTTCCAGACCACAGGTTCTGTCAAGAGACAATGTGGAGAGAAATGGGTAGGCAGGTATGGAAAGAAGAGTCAGAAACAGATAGTGAGCTATTCTCTACAAATGGCTCGTTATGGGTTGAGCTGTGTTCTCCTCCCTGCAAAAAGATACGTTGGAGTCGTGACCCCCAGTACCTCAGAATGTGGCTTTATTTGGAGATTCGATATTTACAGAGGTAAGCAAGTTAAAATGAGATCACTAGAGTGGGTCCTAATTCAATACGACTGGTATCCTTACAAAAAAGGGGAAATTTAACCACAGATGCAGACACACACATAGGGAGAGTGCTAGTGAAGGTGAAGTCAGAGGTTGGAATGATGTAGCAGAAGCCTAGGAATGCCAAAGATCGCCAGCAAACCACCAGCAGCTGGGAGAGCCGCATGGAACAGATTCTCCTTCACAGTCCCCTGAAAGAACCAACTCTCCTGACACCTGGATTTCAGACTTCTAGCCTCCAGAGCTGGGGTCAATGAGCTTCTCTCATTAAGCCATCATCCCGTGTGTGGTACTTTGTTACAGCAGTCTTAGCAAATGCATAGTTCCTCACTGGAACCATGCATTTCCACGCATTTATTTCGTTTAAATAATAAAACAAATCCCCCTTGTGGCTTGTAGTTCTGTTCCATTTCAAAAAAAACCAGAAAAAAGATTTGTTCAGAAGCTAGACACGATGAACTGGATCTTGCCTAAGGTCATAAAACCACAAAACCCTTTACAGAGCACAAAAGTCTGATTTTCCAAAGCTTGTTTCAAAAGATGGGTTACTCCTTAGTCATTTAGGCCACTGACAACTGCCCAGGACGATTTATTTATTTATTTATTTATTTATTTATTTATTTATTTATTTAATTTTTTTGAGACAGAGTCTTGCTCTGTCACCCAGGCTGGAGTGCAGTGGCGTGATCTGAGCTCACTGCAAGCTCTGCCTCCCGGGTTCACGCTATTCTCCTGCCTCAGCCTCCCAAGTAGCTGGGAATACAGGCACCCGCCACCACGCCTGGCTAATTTTTTGTATTTTGTTTAGTAGAGACGGGTTTCACCGTGTTAGTCAGGATGGTCTCGATCTCCTGACCTTGTGATCCACCCGCCTCGGCCTCCCAAGGTGCTGGGATTACAGGCGTGAGCCACCGCGCCTGGCCTGGACTCTTACATATAATAAGCTTGACTTATTATACAACTTATAATTGATGCTTTCACGTCATGGGAAGATCAAATTAACGCAGAGAGCGACTACGTTTCTGGTGGGAGAGCAGCAGGGGTCTTGAGAGGAACAGCAGTGTTGACTGTGTTTCGCTACCTACTCTGGGTGCTGATTACATCTTTCTTTTGTGCAGGCAAATCCACTTGGAGCTATTTTGGGCTCACTGTGGGCATCATTCTTTGTACACACTGCTCCTTTCCCCCATAGTTTCTCTATTGATGGGGGATTACTAAAGAATGAAGATAAGAACAAAATGAAAGTGGCTTTTAAAAAATTTTAAATGACTGCCACTATGTGACATATTCATTATTTCATGTCTCCACTGGACATTTTGGAGACGTGAGTCTTGCAATACCTACATGAATGCTTCTATGATTATGATAATTGTTTTGCTCTTTGTCTAACAACTTGCCAAGTATTGTCAACCTCAGTGTGTGAGATGTGGTCCACTCAAACATCAGGGCCCAAGTCAGGTAGTTCAGTTAAGTGAATTTAATACCAGGAACTAGTTACAAAGGAGTTGGAAGGGCTGGAAAGCCAAACTGGAGAAGAAGGGGAACCCCAGAGAGTAACAATAGCAGGAAGCCTCTACTATCTACCTCTAGGACAGGGGAGGAGCTGAGTTAACAGAGCCCTGGACCCATCGCCAGGGAAGAAGAACCACAATTGCAGAGGAAAAGTGGCCATTGTGAAGAAGATGATGGTGGAGAAGTTGTCTGAATCACAGGGGAGAGGATATGTTGGCTCCTCCTCTTATTCTACCAGTGCTCCTTTATCTTTTTATCTTTCATCGTCCTAATTCCTTCTGGGCATGGTTAAATGAGCCCAGGAAATGCAGTTGGCAGGAATCAGCTTCCTGTGACATAGACAGAGTAAGAGAAGGACAAAAATGAATGAATCTGAGAGCAAGCAGGCAAATGACCAGCACATTAAACCTAGCACACAGTATGTTATACGGGGTTTGGGGTAGTAAAAGATGAAGGCAGGTCAGAGAAGCCACAACTAGGGGTGGGCAAGGTCAATGAGGTATGACGGGTATTGTATACAGGAAGAGGGTCATAAACAGGAGTGGAGTCAATACAGGAGACTAGCATATACACATCATAAATATTAGTAGAGAGGCATAAAACAGTCTCCTGGATATCAGGGAAACAGGAAATTATAGATTTTCAGGATAATTCAGCCATATCCAGGAAACAGAACATCAACACACACAGCGAAGTAACAAAGAGTCAATAGGCTTAGAGTGGTACAATTCATTATGCACATGCAGGAATTCATTCCAAATAATAGGCTGAAACGTAGACATGAGAATCCAAAAAAGATGTTTTCTTAGTTTTTGCCAATATCTTAGCTATGCTTTTTTTTTGTTCAACAAAGTAAGTTAACACTCATATCTGCTTGGAAATTGTATTTAGGCCAGGTGCAGTGTCTCACGACTGTAATCCCAGCACTTGGGGTGGCTGAGGCAGGAGGATCCCTTGAGCCCAGGAGTTAGAGGCTGCAGTGAGCTATAACTGCACCATTGCATTCCACTCTGGGTGACAGAACAAAATCCTATTAAAAAAAAAAAAAGGCCAGGTGCGGTGGCTCACACCTGTAATCCCAGCACTTTGGGAGTTCGAGGCGGGTGGATCACGAGGTCAAGAGATGGAGACCATCCTGGCCAACATGGTGAAACCCCATCTCTACTAAAAATACAAAAATTAGCTGGGCATGGTGGCATGCACCTGTAGTCCCAGCTATTCGGGAGGCTGAGGCAGAAGAATCGCTTGAACCCGGGAGGCGGAGGTTGCAGCGAGTTGAGATCGCACCACTGCACTCCAGCCTGTCGAGACTCTGTCTCAACAAGAAAAAAAAGGAAAAGAAACTATTGAAATAGCTGATATTAGCTTGCTTACTTGTCGTTACTCTTTCTCATGATGGATTATAAAGAAAAGTTACGACTATTTGAATTTTCTGCTGATTTGAAATCTCTGTAAACAGTACATTCCTGTTTGGTACTCAGAGGGCACTTATCTGCAAGAAAGGCAAAGAAAATGGAAAAGTTAATGAAAAAGGAATCATCCAATCCACGAACAGAACAAAACCACGTACACAGTGAAGAAACTTACTTGTCTTACGTTTTCTTCCTTATATTACTTATCATTCATGGTAGTGACTACTTTGGGGCTTGAGTAAAGCTTCTCTAGTTTATTCCATGTAACATCATATGTGAAAAAGACAAATAGATACTTTAGACATGATCATAACACTTTATTTTTTATTTATTTATTTATTTTGAGACAGAGTTTTGCTCTGTTGCCCAGGCTGGAGTGCAATGGTGTGATCTTGGCTCATTGCAACCTCTGCCTCCTGGGTTCAAGCGATTCTCCTGACCCAGCCTCCCAAGTAGCTGGGATTACAGGCACGCATCACCACGCCCAGCTAATTTTTTGTAATTTTAGTAGAGACAGGGTTTCACCATGTTGGCTGGGCTGGCCTCAAACTCCTGACCTCCGGTGATCCACCCGCCTTGGTCTCCCAAAGTGCTGGGATTATAGGTGTGAGCCACCATGCCTGGCCCATAACACCTTATTTAAAAATAATCTCTCTGGATCCATACAGTTTGTCTGGATAACTAAATTGAAAATTATTCCTTGTTTTAAATTAATTCAATTGAAAATTTTTTAATTTTTTTTGTTAATCAAGCACTTTTTGGTGGAATCTAAATTAACACATGTAGGAGATGCTTGTTTCACTAATTATACAGGCGTCTTGCAGTAATTAATGTTTGGGAGGAAGGAATGTCTTTTGCTTACTCTGTCATTCTTCACAAAAATGTGAATTTTGTAAAGTAATAATGGAAGCATGTAGAATTACAGAAACACAAATGTATATAATTATCACAAAAAATGAGGTCAAAGGACTATTCAGATATAATTAGGCTATGGTAGCTGTAATTATCTAGGAAATTAATAAAATTCATTCATCTAGAAATTATTAGTGAGCATCAAATATGTGTCAGCACTAGGCTAGGGTCTGAGAACATACAGATAAATCATAGTTCTGGCTTCAGGGAGTTATATAGACTAGAGATTAAACCTAACTACAGGGGCTGGGCACGGTAGCTCATACCTGTAAGCCCACCACTTTGGGAGGCCGAGGCGGGTGAATCACCTGAGGTCAAGGAGTTTGAGACCAGCCTGGCCAATATGGTAAAATCCTGTCTCTACTGAAAATACAAAAATTAGCCGGGTGGTAGTGTGCGCACCTGTAATCTCAGCTACTCGGGAAGCTGAGGCAGGAGAATCTCTTGAGCCTGGGGCGGAGGTTGTGATGAGCCGAGATCACGACACTGCACTCCAGTCTGGGCCAGAGAGTGAGACCCTGTCTCAAAACACAAAACAAAACAAACAGAAAAACCAAACCTAACTACAGGGCTATGAGAGATGACTACTGGCAAGGAGCCACAGGTAGAACAAAGGGGATGTGTCCCCAGGCAAAGAGTAGTCAGCAAGCTTGCAACCTCAGGGTTCCCGGATCTAAGCCTCTGGCTCTTGGCTAGTCAAGCCCCAAGCCTTGGCCTCCTGCCATGGCAAGCTCCAGCCTGGTCTCCCACCTTGAGCTAACATTCAGCTGTTGTAGACACAGCCATGCTTCCTGCTTACCTGTCACTTCCAGTTCTCAAGGGCACCCTTTTCAAATTAAAATCCACCCCTTTTCACATCAAACAGCTCATCTGGTCCTGTGGATTACATTTCTCCTAAATGCCTCTGAACATTCGCCTCCTCTCCGCCCCCACTGCCTCTGCTACAGTGCAGGTGCTCGCCATTTCTGATTTGTTCTGTCACACACTGTCTTATCAGGTCTCCCCATCTCCTGTTTTGACATGCTATAAAGCAATTTGCCACTGGAAAAAAGGGCTTTTTTTTTTTGAGACGGAGTCTTGCTCTGCTGCCCAGGCTGGAGTGCAATGGCATGATCTCGGCTCACTGCAACCTCTGCCTCCCAAGTTCAAGTGATTTTCCTGCCTCAGCCACCCTAGAGGCTGGGATCACAGGTGCACGCCACCAAGCCCAGCTAATTTTTGTATTTTTAGTAGACGTGGGGTTTCACCATATTGGCCAAGCTGGTCTCGAACTCCTGACCTCAGGTGATCCACCCGCCTCGGCCTCCCAAAGTGCTGGGATTTCAGGCGTGAGCCATCATGCCCGGCCTCTCTTTCCAAAGTATGTTATTATTTTTCCCAAGACCCTTTGACGGATTCTCAGACTTGGAGGTACTCCAGAATTACATAGGAAATTTTTCATTTTTTTAGACGAGGTCTTGCTATGTCTCTCAGGTTGGTCTCAAACTCTTGGCCTCGTGTGATCCTCCGGCCTCAGTCTCCCAAGTAGCTGAGATTATAGGTGCGTGCCACTGAGCCCAGTTGGAATTTCTTTTTAAAACACAGATTCCTCCGAATGAAAATTTCTAGAAGTGAGGTCTGAGCAATCTATTTTTAACAAGTTATCCAGATGGCTGTTTACTGTCAGTCTGGTTCTGGCTGAGGGAGTTTTAGAATTACAAGGCAAAGTCCAAACTTAGCACACAAAGTCATTCACATCAACTCTTCCCCTGTACACACCCTATGTCACAGCCAGAGTTGTAACCCATTTCTTAAACACCCAGGGTTCTTTCAAGTCTCTGTGTCATTGCATGTTATTTTCTCTAGAATTGCCTTTAACCTCCTTTCCACCCTGGAAAGCATTCCCTAAGCCATCTTTGAAGCTTTTTCTCATCTCTAACTTAGAGTCCTCCTCTGCTTCTAAAGCCGTGTTAATCACTTGTCATGGTGTACTTTAATTTTTACTTGTCTGTTTCCCTTTACTGTACTTTGACTTCAAAGGGTGGGGCTGCAAATTAGTCATCTCCTTAGAGTCCAGCCTTGTTCCTAGTTCCTAACTGGCACATAATATAAACGAATGAATGAACGGACAAATGAATGAAGAGAATGCTAGTCATGATAAAGAACTGGTCGTGTATGAGACTACTTCTCTTTATGAACTAATTAATTATATGCCTTTCAATAAAATACTATTACGTGTAGCTAGCACAAGCTCATCAGCATTTGAGATGATATGGAAAGCAAAATAAACAAATGCTACCACAAAAACATAATGACTGCTTTCCCCAGTGCAGGACTGATGGAATCATCAAACATTGAGATTAATGTAATGTTTGGCAGATGTCCGGTGTTTTTGTTTTTCATTTGCCTTTGTGTTCATTTATGGACTAACAACGTAATAAACACACACTCACAGTAAATCTTTTTTTTTTTTTGCAAAGCCCACGGTTTTTTTCATTGCATATCCTTGTTTTCTTCTTTTACAGTATCCCCTTACTTAATGTTGGTAGTATTTTTTTAATGAAATATAAATCCCTAACCACTAAGCAAGAAACGAGACTCTTAATTGCATTAGTTTACAGTGCAATGTGAGTGTAAACAGTGTAAATGCAATTTTTAATGGACTTTTTTTTCCCCGTTTTTGCTTGCTTTACATTCATTATCCCTCTCTGGGTAATAAACATTTATTTTTCCCTTTGTAACCCCTCCTCCCCTTCTGTCCATGTGGTTCTTTTTAGTGGAGCTCGTGGTAGGGATGCGGCATGAGATTCAAGCTTGGCCACCTGGAGTCACAGTGTTGTGCTCCAGAAGGACACCTGATCCAAGACAGCCAATGTGAGCCAGCCCCAGGATTTTTGCTTGGACCACTGAGGAAAAGTGTACTCTGCCCTGTGGTTGATCAACCATTAGGATATAAGCCATTGTTGTCACTGTGTGAGTCAAGCTACCTAAGAATGAAGACAACAGTGGCAAGCCACACCAAGAGAGAAAGAGAGGCAGATTCTGATGACATTTTTGAGCCTTTGCATCCAGCTATGCCTGATTCCAATTTATTCCCTAGAATTTACACTTACTTGAGCTCCACCCACTTGAAAGAAAACATTTTTTATTCTTAGCCTGATTTGAATTTGGCTTCTCTCATTTACTACCCAAAGTGTCTTGACAACTAGAATATTATGCCAGACTTTATAGCATCATTGAATTTGCCATTTTCCAGAAGAGTTGTGTGAATTTTCAATGTAGCTTTTACCTTCCATGAGTATCTAGAGATATATTTAAGTAGAAGTACTCCACTAGTTTGTTGTGAGATCTTAAGTCACTTAATTTCTCTGTATCCTAGCTCCCTCATTTGCTAGACTAGGGAGCTATAATGTTCCTTCTGCAAAATTATTATTTTGTGAAATATTCTAGAATGTTTAACTGATACACTGCTAGAACAACTGACTGCTATTTAAGAGCAATTGACTGCTATTTAAGGATCATAATTCTCTAGGCATAAGTGCTGTGATGGCACAGCGTGTGCATCAGGGACTGGGGGTGGGGTGGAGCAGAAAGCAGGAGGAGAAAGTTTGATAAACTTCCTTTTGGATAAACTGAAAACAGTCAAATAATTTATAATTTATTATATTATCATTATTAGCTTCTTCTATAATTAGGAGACTTGTTCCAAAATGTGAGAATTGTCACAAGTTGTCAAATTCATCAAAGGAAGAAAATGGATGTCTCATAAAAGAAAGTATTCTCAGTCCAATTTCTTCTCGTCACACTGGAACAAACTGAACAGTTTTAGGCTGAGAAGAGAAGCCTGAACATTTTTCAAATATGTTTTGAAGAGAATGGCAATGCCTGAGACAGAAGTAGAAAAAAGCAATGAATATTTAAAAATCTGAGCTGGTGTAAAACTAGAAATAGTTTTAATAAGAACAATGTGACGTGCTACACTAAGTGAAATGTATACATTGGGCCACATTATAATCTAAAATAAGAATGTATTTTTATTCATCTTTTATTTAAAAAATAATCAACATGGCAGGCACGGTGGCTCATGCCTGTAATCCCGGCCCTTTGGGAGGCCAAGGTGGGTGGATCATGAGGTCAGGAGTTCAAGACCAGCCTGGACAATGTGGTGAAACCCCATCTCTACTAAAAACACAAAAATTAGCTGGGTGGGGTGGCATATGCCTGTAATACCAGCTACTCGGGGGGCTGAGGCAGGAGAATCGCTTGAACTTGGGAAGTGGAGGTTGCAGTCAGCCGAGATTGTGCCATTGAGCTCCAGCCTGGGTGACAGAGTGAGACTCTGCCTCAAAAGGAAAAAAGAAAAAAAAAAATCAAGGTACCATTTGTACCATTTCCTGGATTTTCTCCAAACTGGCAAGGTCACATGTTTATATATTAGACTCCAAGTTTAACACACAGCAGACAATAACTGTTTTTTTTTTTTTTTTTGAGATGGAGTCTCACTCTGTCACCCAGGCTGGAGTGCAATGGCACAATCTCGGCTGACTGCAACCTCCGCTTCCCGAGTTCAAGCGATTCTCCTGCCTCAGCCTCCCGAGTAGCTGGGATTACAGGCATGTGCCACCATGCCCAGCTAATTTTTATATTTTTAGTAGAGATGGAGTTTCACCACGTTGTCCAGGCTGGTCTCGAACTCCTGACCTCATAATCCAGCCACCTTGGCCTCCCAAAGTGCTGGTCCACCCTTCCTTCTTTTCTCCCTTCCATCCTTCTCCCTTTTATTCCATTTTTCTAAACATTAGACCATACTACAAATCAAAAGTCACAAACTGATATGCTGCAATGTAGATACAGCTGGGAAAATGTTTTGTTTGCAGAACTTTGGGGAAATTTAACATGAAAAACAGAAGATCTCAATCCACATGGCCACATGGTAATATTATTAATGTTGCAGGGGCTTTCCAATTCAACATGTCCTCTGCATCCCTACTCTATATACTGTCACTCATCCACCTTTCTATATTACTGGCCTATTACCTATACATGTTTGAGTTTATATTCTTTTGGCTTTACTTAGCAACTTACCTTTTATATTTAATATTATAACATGGTATTATCAGTTAGTATTCGATTCAGTTGCATATAATCAAAAATGCCAAATTATAGTGGCTTAAACACTAAGGGTTTATTTTTCTGCCATATGAAACAAGTCTGGAGGTGGGTAGTCCAGGGCTAATATGACATTCCAGTGTCACAAGGTACCTGGGCTCCTTCTATTTATCTTTTATAGGACATGGCTTCCAGTCTCAAGGTGAGTTTGTCATCCATAATGGCCAAAGAGCAGTAGTCACCTTACCTGTTTCAGGCAGGAAGAAGGGTGGAGGCAAGAAACAAAATGGTGCTCCTCCTGAGTCAGCCTTCTTTAAAGATGTTTTCCAGATGTTCCACGCAGATTTTTTTTTTTTTTTTTTTGAGACAGGGTCTTGCTCTTGTCACCCAGGCTGGAGTACAGTGACATGATCATGGCTCGCTGAGGCCTCAACCTCCCAGGCTCAAGCAATCCTTCCATCTCAGTCTCCCAAGTAGCTGGAAGTAGCTGGGACCACAGGCACATGCCACCATACCCAGCTAATTTTTTCATTTTGTGTAGAGACAATCAATGTCTCACTATGTTCTCCAGGCTGGTCTGCAGTTTCCAACTCTTGAGTGCAAGTGATCCTCCTGCTTTGGCCTCCCAAAGTGCTGCGATTACAGGTGTGAGCCACTGTGCTGGCCAAGCTACTTCTATCTCATTGGTCATAACTTGATCACACAGCCATATCCAGCTACAATGGAGATTGAGAAATGTAGTCTTTTGGCTGGATACACAGCATCTGAATAAAATCCAGGTGTTGTTACTAAGGAAGGAGTAAGTGTCAATCTCTGCTCCATATCTCTCTAGGTTAATACAGACAGATGGAAGAGATTGCTAGTTGTCCCTCAAGATCCAGCCTTGTCTTCTGGGCTAAGAAAGCCCCTGAGATTTACTTGGCCATAGTGACACTGGGAACAAACAATATATTTCTAAATCTTCTGATTTTGAAATCTTTCATAATCGTGATCTCTCCGACATCAGTATTTGCATGTCTTTAGAATTCAACAAAATGAAATTCCTAAGTCTAATATATGTGAATGTTCAGTTTTAGCAGATACTGCTAGATAACTTTTCAGAAGGGTGTGGCAATTCACATCTTCACCAGTGATCAGCATGTTCATTTTCCATACAGCTCTGGATATTTTTTCTATTTTAAAATATCTTCTTCTAATCTATAATTTAAAAATGTAACTTAGGGGGAATTTAATTGTTCATGTAAACAAATCTTTCCATTAAAGGCTATGGGTTTCTTCTTTTACTTTGGAAAGTCCTCCCCACCTTGAGATTATATAAACATTTTTTTCTAAATTCCCTTCTAATTTCTTATAATTTATAGTTTTATTTTTGTTATTTGATTCATTTATTCTCTCAACAGATATTTATTGAGCACTTATTACATGCCAGGCTCTCTTCAAACTCTGGTGGGAGTATTTTCCAACTGGGAGAGACAACCCTAGTTGATAAGAAACAAACAAACCAATAAGTAAATAAGACATTTTCCCCAGATAATTAATACTTGGTGACGGGGGAAGACAGTGAGACAGGCTACTTTACATTGGGAGGTCAGGAAACGTTTCTCTGAGGAGGCAAGCGATTCACGATTCATTGATGACTGGTGGAGAAGTCTGGGGAGTGGACGCAGGTGGGAATAGCCTGGTGGGTGTGAACAGCAACAAGAAGGTTAATGTGGCTTAATGGAACGGGGTGAAGATGAGACAAGCTGAACACTGAGGTGGGCACCAGAACATGGAGGGCTTTGTAGGTCCCAATAAGGAGTATGGATTTTATTGTATACTGGAGATTTGTCATCCATCTAGAATCTGTTTTTATATATAACGGGAGGTGTATATGTTTGCGCAAGTGTGTGTGTATGTGTTTGGGGGGCTGGGGTGGGGGGAGACAGGGTGTAACTTTTCTTTAAACTCGAGTCAAAATTTAATTAAACTATTCATTCTTTACAGGCAGTGAGGGGATTAGGATCTTATCCCACAGAATCTCACCTCATTTCAAATGTTGTACAGATATTATCTAGGAAATATATTTTCAGGCTGGGTGTGGTGGCTCACGCCTGTAATCTCAGCACTTTGGGAAGCCAAGGCGCGTGGATCATTTGAGGTCAGGAGTTCAAGACCAGCCTGGCCAACATGGTGAAACCCCATCTCTACTAAAAATACAAAAATTAGCCAGGTGTGGTGGTACATGTCTATAATCCCAGCCACTTGGGAGGCTGAGGCAGGAGAATTGCTTGAATCCAGGAGGTGGAGCTTGCAGTGAGCCAAGATCACGCCACTGCACTTCAGCCTGGGCGACAGGGCAAGACTCTGTCTCAAAAAAAAAAAAAAAAAAAGGAATATATTTTCAATGAAATCAAGCATATAATGACTATTTTTATTCCAGCGTCTTGGCTTGTTCAGGTTGCTATAACAAAGCATCCCTAGTGGAGCATCCCTAATCTGAAAATCCAAAATCCAAAATGTTCCAAAATCTGAAACCTTCTGAGCACTGACATGACACCATAAATGGAAAATTCTACATGTAAATACAAACTTTGTTTCATGCATGAATTAAAAATATTGTATAAAATTACCTTCAGGCTATGTGTATAAGGCATATATGAAATATAAATGAATTTTGTGTTTACGCTTGGGTCTCATCCCCAAGATGTTTCATTTTGTATATGTGCATATTCCCAAATCTGAAAAAATCCAAAACCTTAAATATCTGTAGTCCTAAGCATTTTGGATAAGGGATATTCAATCCCTTATCCAAAAACAATTTATTTATAAACAACACAAATTTAGGCTTTGTAAAAAATAGAAATTTGGCCAGGTGTAGTGGCTCACGCTTGTAATTCCAGCACTTTGGGAGGCTGAGGTGGGCAGATCACTTGAGCTCAGGAGTTTGAGACCAGCCTGGTCAACATGGTGAAACCTTGTCTCTACCAAAAATACAAAAATTAGCAGGGCTTCATGGCATGCGCCTGTTGTCCCTGCTACTCGGGAGGCTGAGGCAGGAGAATTGCTTGAACCCGGAAGGCAGAGGTTGCAGTGAGCCAAGATTGAGACACTGCACTCCAGCCTGGGCGACAAGTGAGACTCCACCTCAAAAAACAAACAAACAAACAAGCAAACACAATAGAAATTTATTTCCCATAGTTCTGCAAGCTGAGAAGTCCAAGATCAAGATGTGAGCAGATCCACCTTTGGTGAAGGGCTGCCTTCCATTTGATAGATGGCTATCTTCTTGTGTCCTCACACGGTGGAAAGGGTGAGGCAATTTTTTGAGGTCTCTTTTAAAAGAGAACTAATCCCATTCTTGAGGGGGTCTGCCCTCATGACCTAATCACTTTCCAAAGGCCCCACTTCCTAATACCATCACCCTGGGGGTTGGACTTTCAACATACGAATTGGTTGGGGGGTGAGAGAACACAGACATTCAGTCTATAGCCCCCAGGGATGTAGCCACTGAATAAAATAATCTAGAACTTCATCTAGAGGCAGTTTATAAGTCACATAAGAAAACCAGTTTTACTTATAGGCACATAAAACTTTTGATAAAAAACAACCCTAGTTGATAAGCCATTTATTTACTGGACTTGGCTCTGAAGAAATGACTTTTGGCTAATCCTCAAAATGAAATCTACTCACAGCGGGCAAGATCTGCCACCAGTGAAGACATTTAAAACAATGTGCTGTAGGCTTTGAAGGCAAGTCTAAAGAGGAGCTTCTAAAAATATTTTGCACAATGGTAGCATTAAGAGTAGGCACACGGGCCCCAAGATAACATCTGTGAAGAGGAGGACAAGTGTGTGTTTCATTTTGTATGTTTAAGTAATAAGTCAGTCATTACTTTATAATTAAACCATATTCCTCTTGATTTGTCCATAATAAGGTCACTCTGTAATTTATAATAGGCTTCTTACCAAATTCAAGCTTTACAACAACCCTATAGGTTAAATATTCCTGTCAATTTTATAGATGAAGAAACAGAGTAAGCTAAAGAGTTCATACTCAATTCAAGTCTCTTGAGTCTAAAATCAGTACTCTCTCTACACAGTAAGTTAGTTGCTAAGATCACACAACTTGAGATGGGAGAAGACAGTTTTCACAGTCCCTCCCCTCTGACCACTAGGCTGCTTGGGGGTACTTTGACCACTTATCTGCTGAATTAATGCTGTGAATCTGATTCATCTGCCAATTTGCAAACAGTCAGCCCTGTAGTAAGTACCTAAGTTGATTTTTAAAATACTATTTCTCATCTTAAAATAATGGAAATTGAGTGACATGAATTTCCTGGATACTTTTTAAAATCCAAAGACAATTTGCCAATTTGTTGTTACAATTAAAGAGCCCCACAAAAGGCGTAAGAACTGGATTTTGGTTTGGACTCTGTTCTTTAGTTTCTTTAAGATATTGGGGGCTGGGAGTGGTGGCTCACGCCTGTAATCCCAGCACTTTGGGAGGCCGAGGCAGGCAGATCACGAGGTCAGGAGATCAAGATCATCCTGGCTAACACAGTGAAACCCCATCTCTACAAAAAATACAAAAAAAAAAAAAAAATTAGCCGGGTATGGTGGCGGGCGCCTGTAGTCCCAGCTACTCGGGAGGCTGAGGTAGGAGAATGGCATGAAGCCAGGAGGCAGAGCTTGCAGTGAGCTGAGATCGCACCACACTGCACTCCAGCCTGGGCAACAGAGCGAGACTCCATCTCGAAAAAAAGTAAATTAAAAAAAAAAAAAGATATTGGGAAAACTCCCTTAAACTCTATGGGCTTCTGTACTACTAAGGCTTCTCAAATTTGATGCAAGTAATGGGAAATTGCTGTGGCTAACTTGAGCCACAGGAAAAGGATACTGCAAGACTCACAAATGCCTGAAAGTTTGGGAACAGGTTTGGAAATGGTAAGAATGAAGGACCAGGTTGACCTGAACTGAAAGGAAATTGAGGTGCTATTAGGGAGAAATATGAAATGAAGGGTGAACTGTCTCTGACATCCTTTGCTTCTGTGTTTGGAGACGAGTAAGCAGGGAGGGGGTGCATATGCAAACAGGGTGGTCAGAAATGCTTTGGCCGGATGTGTGACTGAAGGCTATGTGCAGCTGAGGAAGGCTGGGCCACCACAGTAGCAGAGAGGCTGGCCAATTTGGCATGCAGCAAACAGGAAGTAGAAGGGATCTTAAGCAAGCAAAGTGTTTGGGTAGACAAGAGTATGAGGAATGAGCACCAATGACATTTCCAACAAGCACTGAAAACTTCCAAATGCTTCTAACAGTTACTGCCTTTACAAACACAGGACAGTCCTGACTATGTGAGACTGTGACAGTTTCCTCATGCCTATGAAATGAGAGATAGTACTTAGCACTGATATGAGCTTCATATTTGAAGGCAGCAAACTACTGAACCACATGTAGCTTCTGAAATCAAAAAATGCAAACTGGCTGGCCACAGGTGAGACATGACATGCAGAAAAAAATTAGTTACTATCTTAGTCTTGTTTGTGCTCCTTACAGAGTATCAGAGACTGGGTAATTTATAGAGAACAGAAATTATTTTTCAGAGTTTTAGAGGCTGGGAAGTCCAAGATCAAAGGGCCATCATCTGGTGAAGGCGTCCCTGCTGTGTCAAAACATGGTGGAAGGCATCACATGGGCAAGAGAGAGGGGGAAGGGGGGCAAACTCCTTTTTATCAGGCACCCAGTCCTGTGATCCATCCATGAAGACAGTGTCCTCCTGGCCTAATCACCTCTCAAAGCTCCCACCTCTCAGCACTGTTGCACTGGAAATTATATTTCTCACACATGAACTTTGGGGAACACATTCAAACCGTTACAGTTACCAAAGATAAAAATGCAGATTTCAGATTTCTCTTGGGGAAGAAAAAAGGCTCTGGCAATACCAGGGCTGTATTTCCACACGGCAACAGTTGTCTGTTGCCTTCTGTTGGGTCGTGGGCTCTTCACATCGCCATACCCTCCTCACGGCCCCCTTCACTTGTAACAGTACCTGCCTAGACCTCGAAGCACTAGTTTCCAACCCTGCTTGAGTTAACTACTTCCATGACAACCGTGCAAGGCCAGAGTGTGGGCGGCTACCTTGAGGGCCACCGGCATGGGCTACCCAAGTGACCGAGGGCACTAACCTCTGCTCTCGAAACTTCTTTGGTAGAATCTCTTCGCTCCTGACTTACTACTTGTAACTGCTGGAAACAACCATTTATTCTACCCCTACTAAGCCACATCTGTCTTTTCTGTCAGAGCCAATCTTCAAGCATATGCTTCCTCAAAGGACTTTAATTACCAGATAGTAGAAGCGGCAGCAAAGAATCCCCATCTAGCATCTTCTAAAATGTAGTGGAGAAACCAATGACAACGAATTTGAGACAACCAGTTGTTTGACTTCTTTGAAAACAACCTCTGAGAAAAGCCTTCTCTCGTGAATACCTGTAGACATGCTGGGCACTAACTGATGATGATGCCCTTTAGTGAGTCTCCTCTGCACATACCTGATTCCATCTGGATGCTGGCCCTCACATACTTCTATCTGTGAACTCCGGAACTCAGCATTATCATACAATGTATGATTCAATCTGGACTCTGCTGCAGCCGTTGTCTACAAAGCAGCCACAACTTTTTCTTGCCTAAATCCTTTCAAGTTGCTTTATTTTTATTTTTAAACTATTTACCATAAATCTAATTTATCAAGCTGCTTTTAAGATAAACTTTAAAATGCTTAGAGCAGTCTACAAATTCTTGCACTGTTTGACTCTTCCTTATCTCTCAGGCTTCATCTCCCATTGCATCTTCTCTGACTCTTTCATATGGATCACATGGATCTTCTTTCAATTTGTGGAAGAAGCCAAGCTTGTTTCTGCCTCAGGTCCCTGACACTTGCTGTTCACTCTCCTGGGAGACTCTTCCCCGCATCTCAGCTTTTAAATACCAGCTGGTCAGACTCCTTCCCTGCCTTCCACCTTCCTCTCATTCTCCCACTCCTCGCCCTCATTTCTCAGAGACCCCCGCTCTCTTCTTTCTATTGCTCTTAACACAGTTTGTCTGTTTTCCGCTAATCTGTAAACTCTACAAGAGAATTTAATTATTTTGCATCCCACCGAATATTCGGAGTCAGCACAGACCCTGCCATAATACAGCAGGTAAGCAAAACTTACCTGTAAAATGAATGAATGAAACACCCGATTCATCCCCCAGGCCAGCTTAATACCACATTAGATGATCTTATGGACTGAATAAGACATCTTTCCTTTTAAAGAACATTTTTATTTTAGCTTCACATTAGCAAAGCCAGAATGGTTTATCGTAAGATAAGCCTGGTAGAGAGGAAAGATATTAACCTTCTAGGGTCCTAAAGTGGAACTAGGAATTTATTAGACACGCAAATTCTCAGGCATTATTTCAGACAGCCCAGTCAGAGAATTCTGGGGGTGTGGCCCAGCAATCTGTTTTAACAAACCTTTCAGGTGATTCTGATACACACTAAAGTTTGAAAGGTTTCTTTAAGGATTTCCAGTTTTCTTTTATTTTTTGGAGGGATGGCGGGGGGGGGGGCCTCCCCATGTTGCCCAGGCTGGTCTCGAACTCCTAACCTCAAGCTATCCTATTCTCCCACCTCGGCCTTCCAAAGCATTGAAATTACAGGCATAACCCACTGCGGCCCGCCTCCGTTTTTAACTTAAATTTTTTTTTTTTTGGGAGGGAGCCTTAATCCTTTCTATTATCCTGCTAGTAGATATCTTACTACTCCTGAGGGTAACCTTTGTCATAATCCAAAAGCCTTGAATAATGGCCTATTTGTATAGTTACGCAGAATCTATTCTTGGGAGTTTTGCCTTCCTTAGGAGCACAGGTCGGCCCTGGGAGGTGGGGGTTGGGGGGCAGGGCTACATTCTAAAGTCCTGTAACAACGCACAAGTACAACTGAATAAAACTCGGAACAAAGGCATCAGGGCCACGGTGCAAGTCTTTGTTCATCCGTTCCCCGACTGCTCACCCTGTCTGATACCGCTCTTTTCCACCCAGAAAAGCAGCCACTCAAGTTTTAAGAATGGATGTATGCCGCGGACGTTCTCGATTAGGCCGTTTTCTCCCAGGCACTGGAGGATATTCGTGGCTGCAGGAGGCGCTTCCACCCTTTGCTCAACCTAGCAAAGAAGTAACTGAAACTAACCCAAGGGTTACAACCGAAAAGCCCCTTCCAGCTTCAGAAGCAGAACTGGAAGCTCGGCTAGACTTCTCCGCCTCTACACTCCTGGAAAACCCGCAGTGGATTTCACTAACTTCAGGATCGGAGCCCCGGCAGGCGAACGCACCTTATTGCGCATGCTCGCGAGCCCCTCCCGCTCGGAGCTGAACGGGGAGCGCTGGGGGTCTGGGCCTGGCCTGGCCGGGGCGTCGGCACCGGCGGCCATCTTGGCTTCCCGGGGAAAGGCGGCGTGAGGGGAATAAGTTGTAGGGTGGGGGCAGGAGTGAGGAGGAGGGAAGAGAGAGGGGGAGGAGGCCGCGGCGGGGCAGGGCGGGGACTGCCTGCCTGCCTGGGTTGCGGAAGTGATAGCCGCTGACCGAGCCTGCCGCTTTCTTGCTACTGCCTCGGCTTCCCGGCTACCCCCCGGACGGTGAAGGCGGCCCGGCTGTGGATGGTCAGATAGCCCTTGTCTCCCGCCGCCAATCTCTGGCCCCTAGCAGCACGGAGCAGACGGCGGCAGCAGTAGCAGCAGGCGAGGAGGAAGATGGCGGGACGGCTGCCGGCCTGTGTGGTGGATTGTGGCACGGGGTAAGGGGGCTTACGGGCGGGGGTGGGGAAACTGAGGCGGAGGAAGGAAAATGGCGGGGGAGGGAGGAGGCTGGGAAATGAATGGTGCGGGGAGGTGCCGCCGCCGGCTGTCAGTCCTGGACCCGCCGGCCAGCGAGGGGTGGGGCCCGGAGCCAGGGCCTCGCGGGTCCCCTCGTTTCTCTCTCCTAGGACTGGGGCGGGGGCGGGGGTCCGAGATTCAACCCCCAACCCTCCCAGCAGCTTCCTCCGCGCGACCCCTCCCGGCCCTTCCCCCACTACGGTGGGCAGTGCCGCCCAAAGAGTGCTGGGGACGGTCGTCTTGGGGGTGGTCCCCGGGCCCGACCCATCCGGCTTTCCTTTCCCTCCGCGCCCCTTTTTGCCAGTCGGTTTGGGGACCCAGGGGCCGAGCTCGGGGACTGGCTTGGCAGGGGAGCTAGAAAAGAGAAGCGCTCCTGGTTGGTTTTGCAAGATCGCTGTGACAACATTCTGCCCAGGGTGTGGGTGGGGAAAGGGAAGAATGGGACTCTGAAAATGGGAACCTACAGTGGGGCTTTCATTTGACCACCCACCTTCTCTTTTCGACTCCGGGTCATTTCCATCTCCCTCTCCGTTTTAACCGGTGAACCAAGTCACATTTTAATTCGAGGGAGAAAGATGTCATGTGTTACTTCTGTAGCCTCAAAAAAGTCCCCCAGTGAGCAAGCGCGCTGCAACTTCCTTAGTTTTGTCAAAGCCGCTTCCTGCTTTCAGTCTTTTATACCCTTATAAGGTAGTTTTTAGTTTCCAACCTGAGCACATCTTACTAGAACTTTTAAAATTAAGCAGGTTTTAAAGAGACTGAATTACCGGTGCTTGGTGTCCATTTATATGACTTAAAAAAATGTACTTATGTTTCATGGAGAGGGGGAAAGGAAGCACCCTGGAAAAAAAACTGATTTAAGTTGTATTCGTTCATTCTGTGATGGTATCTTGAAGGAAGCAGGAAGGTATAGAGGTATATACGAATGTGTTTAAGTTGCAAATAGTTACTCCTAGATATGTGGGGTAGTTTGCGAAAATGTAGAATGGCTTTAAAGTGTGGTCGTTTACTTTGTATTAATAGACGTTTTAGAGAATTGTACCACACTCATAACTACATAGAGAATAGACTACCCTTATTTTTATGTAAAATCACTGCTTCACGATGACATATAGAAAAGTGGTTTTTTTTCCTGTGCTGATGACATCTCTCCAATTCCCAGAACACTCCCAGTTTTTTTTTTTTTTTTTTTTTTTGAGGGGGAAGTCAGTGAGGGGTGGACTGCCAGGCTTGTTTTTTTATTATTAATTATAATTATTGATTTCATTATTGTTACTTAAAAGATTGTGTGTCCTTCGCTGTTTATGTGAAATTTCTTTAATCTTCATTCTCATAACTAGCTAGTGTGGCAGTTTCTAAAATCCCAGTTAGGTAGAGAGAAACAACCAACTTCTTAATATTCTCCCTAGGAAAACACTAGCTTAGATTAGCCTTGGAACTTCTATGTATTTTTTTGATGAACACTTTATTTAAAAGTTTTTCCTTAATCCAGTCTCATTTCTCTGAACCAATAATTTTTTTTCTTTCTCCCTTCTTAGTCTAATTGGTGAGTAGTTTTATGTCTAGGTTCAGTTTTAAAATTAGATTTGGCCTGAGTCAGTAGGATAGGACTTTTCAAATGTGTTTTGTTAAAGTGACAAATATTGCTACATAATTAATGCTTTAGAAATTACTGAGTTTTCAAAAAAAAATAGTGTAAATAATTGTGGCCCTGAGAGATAATATGGTAACATCTCAAGTAGTATGTTACTTTTCTAATCTCCATTTTCCCCCTTCTGAAATAGTTTTGAATTAGTATGCAAGATGTCTCATTGAGGTAAACTGTCCTTAAGTGACCTCCTTTCCTAAAGGGCAACCTTGAATTTAAAACATGCCGAATGACCAGTAGGATCAGGGAGAGGGGTTCAATTTAACCTAGGCTATTTATGTTTTAAAATTACGATTATTACAATAGTATATTTTTAAGTTATTACATTGGTTTCTCCAATAAGGAGAGGTTATTAACTGCACATTGATGATTTGAATGGAACTGGTTAGGAGTCCCCTTGCCACCTCACTCTCTTTTACCGTTTGTCACAATCTGAAATTCCCCCTTTAGAGTTTCAGTTATTTTGGTTCTCAAAAGGCTTTTTGGTCTTACAAGTTGCCAGTGGTGCCTCCTCGGAAGTTACACCTTCAGCTGTATTTGCACATGGAGGATAAGTCCTTGAGGTTGAGGACCCTGAGATAAACATCTCTAAGTATGGCCTTAACAGGAAGCTTTTACATTTCAGAATTCTGTGGTCCCTGAAAGCAAATTGTGCACCTATAATTTGTCTATTTCTTTATGCTTTAGAGAATGCATTCAGCTGTTAGGTCTCTAAATGACAATTACTCACTTAGTTTAAGTAAAAAGTTATAACCTGAATCAGGTTGCTCATTTCATTCCTTATATAAATTAGGGAAAAGGTGGCTGACAAAAAGTGGCCATCTGTAAAACTTGATCGTCTTAGATAAGAAAGCTGTTAAGAGTTAGGAAACTTCAAACTTAATCCCAAAACTTCTAGGGATTGTCCAGCAAAACAACGTATGAATCACCTAGATTCAGGTCATAAAAGAGAATACTTATTTTGAAAAGAATTTGAAAAGAAATACTTCATTCACATTGATACCCTTATCTACACTTTTGGTCTGTATTGGAAAGCATTGTAAAATACAATTTGGGCACATAGGTTCCCACTGGTGGCTTAAAAACTAAATAACAGAACTGAAACCTGCTATTAGTGGTGAAGAAAGCATTTTTTTTAAAAGGCATTCACAAACATTTTTTAAAAAAACATTGTAACACTTGTACGATCATCCTAAGGTTTTTTTTTTTTTTTTTCTGGGCGGTGGAGGGGATCGTTTTTTAAATGTGTTTTTTGCTTTTTGGTTTTTTGTTTTTCTTTTTTTTGAGATGGAGTCTCGCTCTGTCGCCAGGCTGGAGTGCAGTGGCATGATCTCGGCTCACTGCAACCTCCACCTCCCGGGTTCAAGCGATTCTCCTGTCTCAGCCTCCCGAGTAGCTGGGACTACAGGCACGTGCCACCACACCCAGTTAATTTTTGTATTTTTAGTAGAGATGGGGTTTCACCATGTTGACCAGGATGGTCTCGATCTCCTGACCTCGTGATCCACCCGCCTCAACCTCCCAAAGTGCTGGGATTACAGGCGTGAGCCACCGCGCCTGGCCTTAAATGTTTTTTTTAAATGCATGTTTTTACTCTAGTTTCTCCATCATTCAAGCCAAATGAGGGGACTCCTTATTAATTCCTTGTTATATCGTAGCTTGGTTACAGAGCTGCATTGTGAATTTCCTTTTCCCTTTTATGTCTTTTTTTTCTCCCGGTGAGTAAAATATTGGTAAATTAGTTCCACTGATTATGATAGCAGAGGTTAATATAGCCTTATGGTCAAAGTCTTGGATAGATTCATATCTGGAGCGGATTAAGGAATTTTGCTAACTGACTTCAACTTCTTAGCAATCTTAAAATGTAAGCTTAAATATTTTGTAGGAGTCAGTGAAAGAGGAGCATGTTCATCTTGTGGCCACATTCCAGCAATTAGTGCAAGAATGATCTTGTTTGAAGAGCAGTGGGGAAAAGCTGGGTGAATGAAGGAAGGTGTATGTGGGAAGTTCACGTTTCTTCCATGAATTCTGTGCATATTGTTTAATAATAATGCTGTTTCTTTTTTCTTTTTGAGATGGAGTTTTGCTCTCATCGCACAGTCTCGGCTCACTGTAACCTCCTTCTGCCTCCTGGGTTCAGGTGATATTCTGCCTCAGCCTCCCAAGTAGCTGGGATTACAGGCGCCCACCACCACGCCCAGCTAAATTTTGTATTTTTAGTAGAGACGGAGTTTCACCATGTTGGCCAGGCTGGTGTTGAACTCCTGACCTCAGGTGATCCACCCACCTCATCCTCCCAGAGTGCTGGGATTACAGACGTGAGCCACGGCACCCACTTAATAATGCTATTTCTTTAGCCATCTCCAAAGGCAGAAATATTCACAATATCTTCTTAACCAAAAAGCACTCATTGAAATTCTTATTCCTTGATGAGTCATGCTTTGCATGCTGTTTGAAGTAAGTACAAGAGACATACTCCTAGTGAGAAGTCAGATTCTTACTTAGACTTAGAGAAAGACTCTCCCTCCTTTCCTGCCTGCCAATTTCGTGTTGAAATACTGACTTTGGATTGCAAATACTATATTGCGGTGAATAAACTTTCAGGCTTATTGTAAAACACAGTTCAGAATTTTAGGCATGGAAGGGAAAGGTCCTGTGGAGGACCTGCTGGCCATGCTTTCTGTGACAGCTATTTTTTAACCTAATTTTATAAGTGAAAAAACAGAATTAGAGAATTTAAATTACTTTTTTGATGCCGTCTACCTGGTAGGTGGTTCGATCTACTATTTGGACCTGAGTTCTTCTGTATTTAAGTCCTGTGTTCTTTCTGTTAATACTCTGGGGACTCCTGACTGCCTTTTCAGAACTTGAGGTGTTGCTTCATTTTTGTTAGTAAAGTTAACTGTATTTCTGTTTAAAGAAATCTTACAAAAAAAAAAAAAATCTCAGCCTTATGAATTTGATTCACCTAATTAGAGAAAACTCTCTGTGTAATCTTTGTTACATGGTTTAGATTCCCCCCGCCGCCCCGCCGATGTGTGAATGCCTAGACTATTTCCTTGTTACTCTGCTTAAATTTAATCTCTAGAAAAAAATTACTCTCTAGGTTGTGTTTCTCAGGAAATAATAATAGCTAGCATTTATCAAGAATTGTGTGTCAGCCTCTGTGCTAAATGCTTTATATCATCTCATTAACTTTCACAACAACCTGGAAAATATTATCTTTGTTTTGTAAGCTAGAAAATTTAGACTTAAGAGAGGTTAAGCTACTTACCCAAGATACTGTAGCAAGTAAGTATGGCAGAGCCACTACACCAGATCTTCCCTCTGTAGAAGATGAACCTTTGACATGGCTTGGTGCATAGTAGGAATTCAAATCTTTTTTGTATGAATGAATGAACAAGAATTAGGAGTATGGTTTTTAAAAAAACTATGCATCAGAAACACCCCATACCCAGTGACTCAGAATCTCAAGGGTTGGACTATGAATATTCATTTACATAGGCTTCCTAGATGATTCTTCAGCAGCCCATTCAAGGGCCAACTTTGCAGACATTCTGAAATCTGGTATTGTCAGTGGAGATGGAGCAGAAGAGATAAGTTAGGAAAAGATTGTTTTTTTCTTTTCTTTTTACGTTTCTTCTGGCAGTTATATTTTGTTATTTTATTTAAGGATAGCAAAGGCTTTGTAGTCATCTGTTTTTGAGTTCAAGCTCTATCACTTAATAACTGTGTGACTTTAAACACTTCAACCTCTGCAGGTGTTATTTCTTCCCATCTGTAGTTTGGAGATGATAGTGTATACCTTATAGGTTTTTTTTGTTTGTTTTTGAGACTGGGTCTCTGTTGCCCAAACTGGAGTTCAGTGGCAAGATCATGGCTCACTGCATCCTCAAACCCCTATGTTTAAGCTGTCTTCCTGCCTCAGTCCCCCGAGTAGCTGGGACTACAGGCACATGCCACCATGTGCGGCTACTTTTAAAAATTTTTTGTAGAGATGGCGTCTCACTGTGTTGCCCCAGACTGGTCTCAGACTTCTAGCACAAGTAATCCTCTTGCCCTGGCCTCTTAAAGTGTTGAGATTACAGGAGTGAGCCACCATGCCCAGTTTTTTTTTGATAATGCATGAAAATGGTTCAGCACAGTGCCTGCAAATGTAAGGGCACAATATATTTTAAATATAATAATTGGTTGACTTTCTTTTTTTTTGAGTTTAAGTTCTTAAAGAAAGGAATATACAGTGTGTTAGGCTTATTTTCTTATCTCCTGCAGGCCTTGGCCTGCCTACCACACACAGTTCTCTGCACAGTCAAAATGTTTTTGCTGATTTGAGAGATTGAAGGAGGTATAGCTAGGACTTGGCAGTTGATTCCAGTGGATTGTAAATAGGCATCAATGAATATTTCAAGATTGTAAGCCTGAGTGATTGGGATAAGGGAGTTAGTTTTAAGAAACTGAGTAAAATTGGAATTTGTTGTTGAATTTGGAATGATGATTTATAATTGGAAACATTCTAGAGGAAATTAAAAATACAGGACCTTTGGGAATGAAGGTGGATATTTGGGAATCATAATTTGTTAACTGAAGCTAATAAAATGAGAGCATTCAGAGAGAAAAGAATGGAAAGACTGAATATCAGTTTCCCTTCTTTAAAAAAATTGTGGGTATGTGATCTAGCTTCTTGAGCATCACAGTGACTGATTGGCTCGTGGTAATTGATCACTATGCTGAGTCTTATCTCCACCTATCTCATTCAATTTTCTAAGAGGCAAAATCCTTAATCAGGAGGAGAGTTTACCTCTAGCTAAATTTCCCTAGTCCAGCATGCTCCCGCTCCCCCAACTTGTGGAAACAGCTAAAGGATTGGACTAGGAGCAGAAGTTTGGAATGGTTAAAATGTAGCAACATGTGTTTCCTGAAACAAAATTCCACTATAATAAAAAAGCATTTGAATGCTCCGTTGTAATTCTGTTAGAGCTTGTAGCCTTTTTTATGACACAACCATAATCAGTGATAGTAGCATAAAGAAGCAAGAGCAAAGCAATTAATAGCACTACAAAAATGTGTGCTGTAGCTTACCAAACACAACATTTATGAATTATTAGATAGGAGATAAGGTGATGTTACTGGATTGTTTTAAATTTAGTTCTTTGAAATAGGATAGTGACTAATCCTAGTTTGTGTGCTGATTTTATAACTTTATATGGGCCTTTATATCAGGAAACAACATAACCTACATAGTTGACTAATACCAGAGCAAAAAAAAGAAAAAAAATTCTAGTTTTTTTAAAGGACGATTTTGCAGAATTTTAATAATAATTTTGTTTCAGAATTTTCAAAATTCTTTCCAAACTGTCGATTTAAACTCCAGCCATTCTTACATACTCCTTGGAACTAGAAAAGGAATAGCTTGAATTTGTGTAGCCAGATGTATTCTTTTTTTTTTTTTTTTTTTTTTTGAGTCAGAGTGTTCCTCTGTCACCCAGACTAAAGTGCAGTGGTGTGATCTTGGCTCACTGAAACCTCCGTCTCCAGGGTTCAAGCTATTCTTCTGCCTCAGCCTCCCGAGTAGCTGGAATTACAGGCACCCGCCACGATGCCTGGCTAATTTTTGTGTTCTTAGTAGAGACGGGGTTTCACCACATTGGCCAAGCTGATATTGAACTCCTGAGCTCAAGTGATCCGCCCATCTCGGCCAGATGTATTCTTTCAGCTTTCCTTCTGCTCCCCAACCCTAATACATACCTGAGAAGAATATTCATCTGTTCGGATACTCAACATGCCATCTTTTCCTCCTGCCCAAGGACACTACCTAAACATTTTATTTTTAAACATTTTGTCCTTGCTTTAAGACTTTATGTCATTTGTGAAAATGCAATACTCTTGGGAAGAGTTTCTATCTTTTCAGTATTTAGTGTAAAGGAGAGGTTACAATGAGGAGGATAAAAGTCCTAGAGAGAGAATTAGGGTGCAGAAGACCTTGTAGTTTAGGGTTGGCTTAATCTACTGTAAACATGTAAACCATGTTTTTAGTGTTAGTGTATGACAGGACACAAGTGTTTGCCTAGTTATAGGGATTATTTTAATTAAATCTAATGTGCTTCTGCTATAAGCATTTTTAAAATTCAGTTACTTAGGGGTACAAATATAGCATTTAATGTGTATTTGTGAAACTTGCTTTAGTAAATTAAGGGAAATGCCTAATGACTCACACAGAATTATAGAGCTGAAAAGGGATTTTGAGAGATAATTTAATCCACTCTTCATTTACAAATGAAACAGAGGCTCAGAATTGAGAAATGTCTTTTGGGAGTGTTCCTAATTATTAATTTATAGTATTGTTGAGTTCTCTTAAATTTTCACATTTATGAGTTACAGTAGTTGAAATTAAGTAGTTGGAATAACATAATGTATTTTATTTATAGTTAAAATAGTTTTAGTTGAGACCTGCGTCAGAATTCTTCATTGTTTCGTTGTAATGCAGAGACATACTGTATGGCACACATGAGAAACTAATTTTATGTTTCCCAATAATAATGTTTTAAACCAAGTTTAGAGATTTTTTTAAAGTTGTACTCTGTAGGTGCCAGGACAGATGACTTTCATAAAATGAATGCTCTTTTTAAAAAAATTTTTCTTTATGGTTTCAGAGATTTATATCTTTGGATTTTAGTTATTAAAGATGTATTAAATGGGATGTGTACCAATCAGCCATTTCAAGACCCTTTACACATTTTGTTTTTGATGTTATTACCTTTTCAGAAGCCTTATGAGGTAGTTACTATTATATATAATCACATTTCAAAGATAAGTATTAGGTTTAGAATTTTAGCCCTGGGGTAGTCTCATTCCAGAGCTCACTGCTCTACTGTTCCCTAATTGAGATACATCCAAGGAGAGTGGTCAAATTATTAGTCCAGTTTTTAAGAGTGTCTGTTTTATACATACTTAAACCCAAAGCTACTAATTTTTAGTACAAATATGAAACATATAGGGAGGTCTTAGTGACCAGTTCACTGATTTGATTAACCTGTAACACATTAAAGTGAAATACGGATTTGCTTACTGCTAATTTGAGTATTGCAAGGACTGATAATTGCTGATAAATTCAGGACAGCTCAAGGAAATGATGCTAATTACATATATCTTCAAAAGGAAGGCATACATATTTCTGAAGCTGTAATTTGAAAATGAATAATCTCCACTGATGCGTTACTTACTGTAATTATTTTACTCACTGTGTTTTGTGTGCTCATTAATGACTGCACAAAACACAAATGAAAGTAAAAACATAGAAGAACTTAAGAAAGTAATCAAGTATTTATTTCAATCTCAGTTCTGTGCTGAACACTATGGTATATACAAGAAAACTAAGGCATGATTTTATACTTGAGGTTTACAGTTTAGTTTCAAAGATGAAACTATATGTGTGAAATAATTATGGATGGCTTACTAGCATTTAATTGTTTGGGCAGATTAATAAGGGCTGTAGTATTTGGAGGAGGATTTATGAAGAAGCTGAACTTGATCAGATCCTTGGAAAAGCATAAATAGGATGTGATCGATATATGGGAAGAAGGACTTCAAATCTAGGATGTGAGCTAAATTGAAAGCTCCATGATGGCAGGGATTATTTCTTTTTTGTTCATTCTCTATTCAAGTGATAGCCTCCTGCGTGGTATTTAATAATGCCCAGTAAATATTTTACTGATAAAGGGAAGTCATGAAGGAGTTTCAAAGTATTTGGGGGATGGGTCAGTTAGGAAATTGCCCTACCTGGAATTCAGATATTTCTATTGGGAGCTGTGGGACAGCAAGTAGTTTATTTACTCATCTTGCCTTATTTCAGAAGGATTTTAAATGGGTCCGAATGGTTTGCAATTTATTTGATAGACAGTGGTAGATTGTGTAGATCATTAAGCAAAAGAGTGATAAAAGGTAAATCTATGCAGTATTAGTCTGGGTCTAGTATTTTATTTTATACAGCTTTATTGAGTTATAATTCACATACCATAAAGTTTACTCTTTTAAAGTGTGTAATTGAGTAGTTTTTAATATAGTCACAAGGTTGTGCAACTATTTCCAGTCAATTTCTTTTTTTTTTTTTAATGCCTGGATGCTACTTACTGGAATCCAGTCAATTTTAGAACATTTTCATGACCCCAAAAAACCCCACACCCAGTAGTAGTCACTCTCCATTACCTCTCCCCTCAACCCTTGGCAAACACGAATTTACTTTCTGTCTTTATTGATTTGCCTAGTTTGACCATTTCATGTAAATGGAATCATACAATTTGTGGCTTTTTGTGACTGATTTCTTTCATGGGGCAAGTGCTGACTGTTGTAGTTGTCTTCAGTGGTGATAGTTGGATGTGTAGCAAAGGGATTGGGAAAATGTTGAGAATCTTTGAAGGCAAAATTAAAGGAATGGGTAGAGGGATAAAGGAAGGCCTGTGGATAAAGGAAAATCATCTTGGGAAGGAAATGTTTACCAAATACTTAGTGAGTTCCATTCACTGTTAGGTCCTTTAATCCTTATGACTTCCTCATGAATTTAGTTTTATTCCCGATGCATTAGGAATAGTCTATGATCACAGGATCACAGGCTAGTAAATGGTGGAACAAGCATTCACTCATGTCTTTTTTATTTCAAGGTTCATGTTATTTTCTCCCCACTAGTGAAAAGGAGTTAAGATTTTAAGGTTTAGGCTTGAAGGGACCAGTAGAATGTTTCTGTTGACACACAGAGTAGGCGTCCAGGTTCTTCCACTCAACAGTCCATCAGTATTTTTGTGTCAGATTAAACATTGACTTGCATATAGTGAGAAAAATGTTGGAGGGAATTGGAAAAGTTTTTTAAACCATTGCTGTTTATCTTTGTAGCTAATATTGTCTTACTCTACTTGACAAATTTCCCTGTGAATTAGCCACTGCATTCTTGTTTTAAAAGTTTCTGGCTGGGCACGGTGGCTCACGCCTGTAATCCCAGTACTTTGGGAGGCTGAGGCCGGCGGATCACCTGAGGTTGGGAGTTTGAGACCAGCCTGACCAACATGGAGAAACCCCATCTCTACTAAAAACACAAAATTAGCTGGGCATGGTGGTGCATGCCTGTAATCCCAGCTACTTGGGAGGCTGAGGCAGGAGAATCGCTTGAATCCAGCTACTTGGGAGGCTGAGGCAGGAGAATCGCTTGAACCTGGGAGGCGGAGGCTGTGGTGGGCCAAGATTGCGCTGTCACACTTCAGCCTGGGCAATAAGAGCAAAACTCTGTTTCAGCAACAACAACAGCAACAACAAAGTTTCTAACACCAAATTACCTTTATGGGCTTTGGTATTGTATGACAAAAACTGGGTAAGCTCAGAATTGAGATACTATGGAAGTAGGCATTGGGATCAATTTATAAACTCTATTTTCATTTGGAATTTATTTGGTAATCATATCTTACATAAAATTATATAAGATGTACTGTATTTTTATGATATGGTAAGAGTATAAGCAAGTCATTCATATTAGGTTAGAATTATTTGAACTTTAGTGATTGTCAGTATTAAGGTTTTGGAAAGAGTTGTGCTAGATCATTAAAGTCTCTTCTATCCTTAAGCTCTGGGGTCTTATATTTATTTTGTTATATCATTTCATTTGTTGAACTATTGAAAGTTAAAACTTGTTCCATATGTAGAGGCACAGGCAGTGTAGATTTAGCATCATTCTTAAGGGCCCTATAATTTTCAGAATTGTGATGGAACATTGGCTTCAAAGTCACTATATTAGCCCCTAGCAAGAGAGTGTAATTGTACATGTTTTAATGTACAAGCATTTGAAATTTGTAAAATTAAAAATAATATCCAAGGCAAAGGATGTTAATGCTTTTACAATACAGGCATAAGTTGTTTTACTACTGAAAAAGATTCTATTAATGGATTTCTTTTAGGTAAGTACAATCAATAATATAACACATACCTGCATTTGTTAGAATTATGACCCATGAACATTTAATTATACTTACTTTATCTGTCTTGTTTTAAGGAACAAAAGAGGATTATTGATGACTGTCCCCCAATCCACTTCCCCTTTCCTCAAAGGCAATTACTGTTGTGACAGACTCGCCTTTTTTTTTTCGTATAAAATTCATCTTTCTTTTGCTGTTGATTTGTGCCAGTCCAGCCTACTCTCTCACCTAGCCTTCTTATATTTCTGCTATTATTCTTCTAGTCACCAAGGCTTTGATAGCTTCAAAAGTGCTTTTGAATTCTTTTCTCTATATTCCTTTCTCTAAGCAAGTTGTTTTTCTTTTTTTAATGTAAAATGATGTATTATATATTTTATACAAGCAAATTGAGTACAGCTAAACCTCAGCTACAGGATTTTAGAGTACAATAGCAAGTTGTTTTTCAAGCCCCTTACCACCTCCCTTTCCCAGCCAAAATCAGCATTGTAGATTTTTTTCATTACTGCCATAGTAAGAGCTTCTCTATATATTTACCTTGCTTCTCTATATCACAAAGAAACATTTTTGGTTTAGTTTTTTTTTTTTCTTTTTGGAGACAGAGTCTTGCTCTGTCACCCAGGCTGGAGTGCAGTGACGTGATCTTGGCTCACTGCAACCTCTTTCTCCCGGGTTCAAGCGATTCTCCTGCCTCAGCCTCCTAAGTAGCTGAAATTACAGGTGCCCATCACCATGCCTGGCTAGTTTTTGTATTTTTAGTAGAGATGGGGTTTCGCCATGTTGGCCAGGGTGGCCTCAAACTCCAGACCTCAGGTGATCGCCCGCCTGGGCCTCCCAAAGTGCTGGGATTACAGACATGAGCCACTGCTTCTGGCCACAACGTGCTGT
Source organism: Hylobates moloch (assembly GCF_009828535.3). NCBI lineage: Eukaryota > Metazoa > Chordata > Mammalia > Primates > Hylobatidae > Hylobates > Hylobates moloch. The sequence continues at coordinate 19,691,272 of NW_026652299.1, forward strand.
TTTGATATAAGTAAACCTTGTGTCATGAGTCTTACAATCAAGCTAATTAATGTATTTGTTTCCTGACATAGTTACCTTTTTTGTGTGATAACACTTAAGATCGCCTTTAGGCAAATTTCCACTGTAAAATACTGTATATTATTAACTGTAGTTACTACGCTATATCTTAGATCTCTAGTACTTACTCATCTTATAACTGGAAACTTGTACACATTGATCAACATCTCTCCAATTCCTCCATTTCCCAGTACCTGGCAACTGCCATGCTACTTATTTATCAGGTTCTATTTTAGATCTCCATATATGAGTACATTGTTTTCCTTCTCTTTGATTTTCTGTAGTTTGATTGTGTCTAAGTGTGGTTTTCTTTATATTTATTCTGTGTGGGTGTTCTTGAGTCTCTTAAATCTCTAAATTTCTGTCTTTCACTAAATTGGGAAAATTTTTAGCTACTATTCCTTTTTATTTGTTTGTTTCTGAGACTGAGTCTTGCTCTGTTGCCCAGGCTGGAGTGCAGTGGCACAATCTTGGCCCACTGCAACCTCTGTCTCCCAGATTCAGCGATTCTTGTGCCTCAGCTTCCTGAGTAGCTGGGATTACAGGCTTACACCACCATGCTCAGCTAATTTTCTTTCTTTCTTTCTTTCTTTCTTTCTTTTTTTTTTTTTTTTTTTTTTGTCAGAGTCTCGCTCTGTTGCCGGGCTAGAGTGCAGTAGCGCAATCTCGGCACACTGAAACCTCTGCCTCCTGAGTTAAAGCAATTCTCCTGCCTCAGCCTCCCATAATTTATTTTTAGTAGAGATGGAGTCTCGCCGTGTTGGCCATGCTGGTCTTGAACTCCTGGCCTCAAGTGATCTGCCTGCTTCGGCCTCCCTAAGTGCTGGGATTACAGGCGTGAGCCTCCCCGTCTGGCCCGTCACTATTTCTTTTTAAAAATATTTTTACTACGCTCTTCTCCTTCTGGGACTTCAGTGTATCACTTTTTTTTTTTTTTTTTTTTTTTTTTAAGATGGAGTCTTACTCTGTTGCCCAGGCGGGAGTGCAGTGGTTTGATCTCAGCTCACTGCAGGTTCCGCCTCCGGGGATCACGCCATTCTCCCACCTCAGCCTCCTGAGTAGCTGGGACCACAAGTGCCTGGCACCGCGCCCAGCTAATTTTATTATTGTATTTTTAGTAGAGACAGGGTTTCTCCGTGTTAGCCAGGATGGTCTCGATCTCCTGACCTCGTGATCCGCGCACCTCGGCCTCCCAGAGTGCTGGGATTACAGGTGTGAGCCACTGCGCCTGGCCATGTGTGTCACCTTTTTGATATTGTCCTTGATAAGTCCCTGAAGCTCTGTTCTTTTCTCTTTCTTTATTTTTTCCCCCCGATTTCATAATGAATAATTTCTACTGCTCGGCCTTTATTTTCATTTATCTGGTGATATTTCCTTTATTATCAATTACAAGTCTATGTTAATACTTATTGTTGATTCGAAGTCTTTATCTGATAATTCCAGCATTTGGGTCATCTTAGAATTGCCTTCTGTTGAGTGTCTTCTCCCAGGAGAATGGGTTATGTTTTCCTGGTTCTTCCTATGTGAAGTAATTTTGGTTTGTATGAATATAACACTCTTGTTTATTCATTCTCTTATTAAACATTTGTTTTGCTTCCAGTTTTGGGTCTTTATGAACTACTCTGTTGTGAACATACATGTACACAATTGTGTGGAGAACTGTTTTTATTTTCCTTGTTTCTAGTAGATTGTAACTAGAGGTAGAATTCCTGGGTGAGATGGTAAGTGATTGTTAAATTGTTTTCGTAAGTGGCTGTATCATTTTGCATTCTAACTAGTAATGTTTTTTTCTTTTGTTGTTGTTGTTATACAACCCTCCCTCCAACTAGTAATGTTTGAAAGCACCTCAGTGCACTTTTAATTTGCATTTTAAAAATCCCATGGAGTTGAGTGTCTTTTCATTTAATAACCATTTCTGTTTTTCTGGGAATGGTTAGTGTCTTTTTGCCTTTCCTTCTTTTGTTTCCTCCCTTCCTTCCCTCCCTTATCATTAACATCTAGGTACCCTTTATATATTAAAGAGATTATATCTGTCTCTCAGTGTAGGTAATATTTCTCTGTTACTCATTTTTCTTTTGGCTACTTTGGGTGTGTTTTTGTAAAGAAGTTTTTAATTTTTACATAGTTGAAATAACCTTTTTTAGTGTATGGGTTTTAAGTTATAGTTAGAAAGTCTCCTGCACTCCAGGGTTATAAACTGTATCACATTTTCTTTTAAACCTTATATTTGATACATTTAGATTTATCCTGCTTTAACATGTGTAGTAGGTATCCAGTATTATTTTCTTTGTGGTAACTGCTGAGGCTGGTGGGTCACGAGGTCACGAGTTCAAGGCCAGCCTGGCCAACATGGTGAAACCCTGTCTCTACTAAAAATACAAAAAATAGCTGGGCGTGGTGGTGGATGCCTGTAGTCCTAGCTACTTGGGAGGCTGAGGCAGGAGAATCTCTTGAACCCAGGAGGCAGAGGTTGCAGTGAGCCGAGATAGCACCACGGGACTCCAGCCTAGGCGACAGAGCAAGACTCCGTCTCAAAAAAAAAAAAAAAAAAAATTTTTTTTTGGTAGTATAATACTCACAAAGTTTATTGTTTAACTATTTCTAAGTGTGCAGTTTAGTGGCATAAAGTACATTCACATTATTGTCTAACCATCACCATCCTCCATGATCCATAACTTTTTTATCTTCCCAAACTGAAACTCTACCCATTAAACAGTAGCTTCCTGTTCTCTCCTCACATGCGAAGTCCCAGGCAAATACCATTCCACTTTCCGTCTTTATGAATTTGACTTTTCTGGGTACTTTCTATAAGTGGAATTGTACAATAGTTGTCCTTTTGTGATTGGTTTATTTTACTTATAACGTATTCAAGGTTCATCCATGTTGTAAGCACGTATCATGTGTTTCCTTTTTAAGGCTGAATAATATTCCATTGGATGTATATATCATATTTTGTTTATCCATTCACATGTTGATGGATGCTTGGTTTGCTTCCACCTTTTAGCTATTGCAGATATTGCTGCTATGAACATGCATGTGCAAGTACCTGTTCAAGTTCCTGCTTTCAGTTCTTTTGGGTATATACCCAGAAGTGGAATTGTTGGGTCGTGTAATTACTGTATTTAATTTTGGGGGGAACTATTGTATAGTTTCCCACAGCACTGCACCATTTTAAACTCTCACCAGCATTGCACAAGGGTTTCAATTTCTTTACATCTTCCCCAACATTTGTTATTTTCTGTTTTTTTGATAATAGCCATCCTAATGGGTGTAATGGGGTATTTCATTCTGGTTTTGATTTGCATTTTCTTTATTATTAGTAAGGTTGAACATCTTTTCTTGTGTTTATTGGCCATTTGTATATTTTCTTTGGAGAAATGTCATTATAAGTTCTTTGCTGATTTTTCATTTGGGCTTTTTTTGATTTTTGTGTTGTTCTTTATTCTGGATATTAATCCCTTACAGATAGTGATTTGCAAATATTTTCTCCCGTTCTGTAGATTGCCTTTGCACTGTTGATAGTGACCTTTGATACACACAAGTTTTTAATTTTGATGAAGTTTTTCTCTTTTTTTCTTTTGTTACTTGTGCTTTTGGTGTCACAGCCAAGAGATCATAGCCAAATTTAGTATCGTGAAGCTTTTCACCTTATGTTTTTTTTCTAAGAGTTTTATAGTTTTAGCTCTTGTGTTTAGGTCTGTGATCAACTTTGAGTTAACTTTTGTGTATGGTGTAAGGTAAAGGTACAACTTCATTCTTTTGCATGTGGATATCCAGTTTTCCAGCACCATTTGTTCAAAAGACTGTCCTTTCTTCATCTTAGTAGTTGTGGCATCCTTGTTAAAAATCATTTAGTTATATATGTGAGAGTTTATTTCTGGCCTCCTGATTCTGTTAGTCCTTATGCCAGTATCATACTGTTTTGGTCACTATAGCTTTGTAGTAACTTTTAAAATGAGAAAGTGTGAGATCTCCAACTTGGTTCTTTTTCAAGATTATTTTGGCTATTCAGGATCCTTTGAGATCCCTATGAATTTTAGAATGGATTTTTCTATTTCTGCAAAAATGTTATTAGGATTTTGATGGGAATTGCTTGAATCTGTGGATTGATTTGGGTAAATAGCTTTCAGATATGAAAGTTTGTCCCAAGTCTGAATTCTGTACTAAATGCAATTATCCAGATGGCAAATTTAAGAAAAAATGAAGCCATTTAAACTTATTTTTAAAGCTTATTAGGAGGGAATGAGATCAGATTGTTTACTAGCTGTCCAAAAGAGAGTTTTTGCTAAATGTAACTTAGAGCAGGGGAGAAGCTGCTTTTATGAATTACTTTTTTGTTTATTTTTTATTATAATTTTATAATAATTCTTTTAAAGACGGGTCTTGCTCTGTTGCCTAACTGAAGTGCAGTGGAGCAGTCATAGCTCCTCCATGGCTCAAGTGATCCTCTCTGCCTCCCAAGTAGCTAGGACTGCAGGTGTGAGCTGCTATGTCCAGCTGATTTTTAAATTTTTTGTGAAGATTTGGATCTCGATTTGTTGCCCAGGCTGGTGTTCACCTCTTGTCCTCAAGTGACCTTCCTGCTTTGGCCTCCCAAAGTGCTGGGACTACAGGTGTGAGCCGTCACATCCAGCTCATAAATGACCTTTTTGAATATCCAGGAAAACTTTACAGAAAATTGCAAGGGCTGTGGGATTTATAAATTCAAAGCAAAAATTTATTTTGGAAAAGTAAGGTTAAAAGTGGATTGCTGGCCACGCATGGTGGCTCACACCTGTAATCCCAGCACTTTGGGAGGCTGAGGCCGGCTGATCACCTGAGCTCAGGAGTTGGAGACCAGCCTGACCAACATGGAGAAACCCTGTCTCTACTGAAGATACAAAATTGGCCAGGCATGGTGGCGTATGCCTGTAATCCCAGCTACTTGGGAGGCTAAGGCAGGAAAATCGCTTCAACCCGGGAGGCGGAGGTTGTGGTGAGCCGAGATCTCACCATTGCACTCCAGCCTGGGCAGCAGGAGAAAACTCTGTCTCACAAAAAAAGAAAAAAGAAAGTGGGTTGCTGTGATACACTTGGTCAGTATCCTAAAGAACATCATTATTCTTTAGAGAGCAACAAACGTGTATATGCTTAGAGAAATGCTTAATAGGAAACTCGTTTGAAACCTATTTGTATTATTACAAAAATATTTGAACTTTGTGTCACTGAAAAACAAGAGCTTTGAATTTAAAGATAGTGATAACATCCTTAAATTACAATTTAAAAAGTTCATATGTCAAATGCCAGTTAGCTGTTAGCAGTTTTTTTTTTTTTTTGTCACAATGCGAGAGAAACTTCTACCATCTACTTGTACAAAATTTCTTCTTTATGGTGACTATCGAATTTTTAGAGTTCATAAAAATATCTTAATCAAGGATAGTATGTAGTTACTTCATGTGTAAAACTCAATAGAATTGGTAGGTTAATGGAGGCTAGTTTACATTTGAAAAGCTTTTATTTTGAAGTTTTAAATAAATTTAGTATTTAATATACTTTCTAATTTTTTTCTTTTTTAATAACAATTTTCAAATCTCTTCCTCTCCTTAAATGTTTCTCATCTCATATATGAGCATTAAAGTATTTTTATATGAGCGTTAAAAAGTATTTTTTTAGTCTGAGATTTCTACGGTTCTGTTCTTATTTTTAAAATTATTGCAGTGTATTCTCTGTATGCTTATTCTCTGAACTTTGACTTGTGTTTTTTTTTTTTATTTTCAAATCTTAATTTTTAAAGTTTGCTAATAGTATGAGGCGAGTGGTTTTAAAGAGTGATTTTTTTTGTCATTCAGTACTTTACTCCCTGGTGGAGAAAATGTGACTTTTTGAAGATTGAGCCTTCAAACCTTTTTTAAAGTTTAGGAGATAACTTTATTTTTTTAGATTGTGTCCTGTGTCACATTTTTTTTTTGAGCCAGGAACCAAATTAGTTTTTAGAGTCTAAGCAACTTATGAAGTTAACTGTGGTATTTCCCCTCATATTTTTAAAGAATTGGTGAAAATATTGTTGTCTATGATTATTATCAAATGCTGTAATTTAGCAGTCTGCGTAACTAATATAGACAGACTTTACATGATTTAGTTCTTTTGGGATATTTAAAATTTAAATCTGACGTAGCAGAACATTAGTGTTCCCCAAAATGTAGTAGATTATTTTGCTGTGGCATTTAAAATACATTCGAAGTGATGAAATAAATTATGGTATAGCTATACAATTGGATACTATATGCATTTATTCTTGTGTTTTGAGAAGAGCATATTTGTTTTGATTACATATTGACTGTTTTGTATTAAGTTCATTTCATCCTTTTGGTGTTTATTTTGAAAGTAATTCATTGATGAATATACTCAGCCTAAGAAATTTGATTTTGGCCAAGAATGGGGTCTTGATCAGTCTGGTAAGCTGGTTAAATGAATGTTTCCTAAGGAAATTTCTACTGTAATGTGGTCTGTACTTCAAATATTACTGTCATATTTAGAAGATGATATTTACACACATAAAAATATGTGTGGCTCGTGGTAGAGATGAAGAGTAATTGAAAGAAAGGATGCCTGATAGTTAAAATGATCAGGAAAGACTTCCTGGAGAAGTTTTAAGTTGAGATCATGTGATCAAAGCTCTTTTTCCCCCCCCCAGAGGGTGCAGTATGAGCGTAGATAATATGTGAGGGGTGATTAGACAAGATATAGGGGGAAAAAAGAGTAGCAGGTATAGTATGCTTAGAGCTGGGTTTATGTAAGCAAGTGATAGCAGATGCTTATAAAAATTGGAAATGATTATGGAGAACTTTAATATTCAGCTGAAGGAATCAGAATGATGTAATTGTTCATGTGGATGGGCCTTTAGGAACAATTTTACGATGAATAATTTTACAGAAATGGAAACAAGCTTGTACTTAATCTTGTAGGCACCAGAGCATCATTTGAAGATTTTTGAGTTAGGCCGTTTGAAATTGGGAAATATGTATTTGGTCTTTAACTCCGTTTTCAGACATACAACTCCTAAAATTCTTAGAAACTCCAAAGTGATGTCTGTTTGAGTGCTAATGGGATGACTGTTGGCTGGCAGCCCCTAGGTAACTTCAAGATGGGGCTGGTCACTTGAAAGACCAAGGCATGATTAGTGAGTTGGGACTACTAGCCCCACCCTCCAACCACTAGGGCTGAAGGTTAAGTTGATCACCAATGGCCAATGGTTTAATCAATCCTGTCTATGCACTGAAGCCTCTATAAAAACACAAAGGACAGAGTTTGGGAGCTTTCAGATAGCTGAACAAGTAGAGGTTCTGGGAGGGTGGTATGCTTGAGAGGGTGTGGAACGTCCACGTCTCTTCCTACACACCTCACCCTGTGTGTGTCTTTATCTGTATGCTTTGCAATATTATTTATAATAAACCAGCTAATGTGTTTCTCTGAGTTATGTGAGCCACTTTAGCAAATTAATTGAACTCAGAGAGGGAGTATGGGAAACTCATCTTCAAGCGGGTGAGTCAGAAGTTCCAGAGGCTGGGACTTTTGACTGGTGTCTGAAGAAGGGGGGCAATCTTGGGGACTGAGCCTTCAACCTGTGGATTCTGATGTTATCTCCAGGTAGATAGTAGTGGAATTGAATTACAGAACACCCAGCTGGTGTCCACTGCAGAATTGATTGCTTTTTTGTTGTTGGGAGAAACCCTCCACACATTTGGTCCCAGAAGTCTTCTGTGTTGATTGTTGTGGTGGTGGTGTGAAAGCAGAGGAAGAAACAATTTGAGCATTGTTTTTTAGGTATATTATTCTGTTGTCCTTTGTAGGAGTTCTAGAATTGAAAATACTGTTTTGTCCTGTTTTAGGATATTGTTGGGTATAGCAACTTGAATTGTGGTGGTGACAAATAAGAATAAAAGTAGAGATATTAATATGTGGGATCAGACCAAGGAATAGTTAGGTATTAATAATTCACTATTGGTCAGATAGTAGTAGGCTTTTAGGTAGAGTGTTTTGGTTCAACAGTTTTAGACTGCTTTGTATTAAACAAGTTTTTATTTTGGTATAGTATACTAGTCATTTCCATTTGTCCACTGGTAAGGTATTAAACTATACTGGATGGGAAGGAGAGCATCTAATGTAGTAGGAGCAGCGTTAATAGTGGCTTGGTGGCATGAAATGAGTTGGAGTGTTGAGAAATTGTCAGCTGTTTTTATGGTTAGGGAGTTTAATGTGGTGTCAGGGCAGCTGGGAGAGGTCAGAGGCCAAATAATAAAGGGACTTTTTTGTATACCTTACAAGGAAATTTTTTGTTTTCCTTTTTTTTAAACGTGGACAGTGGGGAACTGTTGAAGAGGTTAGTCAGTAGACCAATATCATTTTTTTCAACAGTTTATGGTTTCCCCTTATTTTTAATGATTTACTCTTACTTGGCACACTTTTTTTTTTTTTTTTTTTGAGACAAAGTCTTGCTCTGCCACCCAGGCTGGAATACAGTGGCGTGATCTTGCCTCACTGTAACCTCTGTCTCAGGGGTTCAAGCAATTCTCCTGCCTCACTCTCCTGAGTAGCTGGGATTACAGGCACCCGCCACCACACCCTGCTAATTTTTGTATTTTAATAGAGATGAGGTTTCACTATGTTGGTCAGGCTGGTCTCGAACTCCTTACCTCAAGTGATCCTCTCTCCTTGGCCTTGGCACACTCAGTTCTTGAACTTAATTTGGAGGCTAAAACATTCCCCAAAGATATTATTTGTTTATTTTTTGAGACAGAGTCTCACTCCGTCTCCCAGGCTGGAGTGCTGTGGTGTGATCTCGGCTCACTGCAACCTCCGCCTCCTAAGTTCAAGCGATTCTCTTGCCTCAGCCTCCCAAGTAGCTGGGATTACAGGTGCCCACCGCAACGCCTGGCTAATTTTGTATTTTTAGTAGAGTTGGGGGTTTCACCACGTTGGTCAGGCTGGTCTCAAACTCCTGTCCTCTGGTAATCCACCTGCCTCAGCCTCCCAAAGTGCTGGGATTACAGGCGTGAGCCACTGCTCCCAGCCTAATTTCTATAGTTTTAGTAGCATGGGTGTTTCACCGTGTTGGTCAGGCTGGTCTTCAACTCCTTACCTCAGGTGATCCACCCACCTCAGCCTCCCAAAATGCTAGTATTACAGGTGTGAGCCACCACGTCAGGCCCCCAGTAGATTTTTTTTTTCACTTTATCTTAGAAAAAAGATTCTTCAGATATTAGAGTCCAAGAATGTCACAGCAATTACCTGTCTGCTGTTTAGCAGTGAGTTTGAATATGGAATAACATAAAATGTTACATTCTCTTTAAAGCCTGCTTATAGTTAATAGCTTTTCCCACATAGCTAAAAAATGTCCCGCTATCTCCTAAGTAGCCCCCACATACTGCTTGTCAGAGCTCAGCTTTTGTAATTTCTAATCCTTATTTATGTTGTTGTTGTTTTGTTAGAAGAATATAGGCCAAATCTACTGTGACAAAACGTTAAATATTATATTTATTTTTGAATAGTAATTAATTTGAATGGTATGAAACGATGTACAATGAAAACAAATCTCCTTCTGATTTCTGTTCATCACCTTCCCAGTTCCCTTTTTTGGAGACAACCAAAATTATTCTTGTGTAGTCTTCTAGAGATACATTGTGCATATATAAAATATTTCATATGTTTTTACTCTTCCCCATTACTTTTATACAGATGTACCATACTTGATACATTGTTCTGTATCTTTGTTCAATTGGTAATATATTTTGGAAATTGTTTCATATCACTATACTAAGAGCTTCCTCATTCTATTTTTTGTAGCTGCATAATATTCCATAGTATAAACTTAGCATATTTCAATAGTTTCCAGTTTGATTGATATTTAGGTTATTTCCAGTCTTTTGCTGTTAGAAGCAAGATTGTAGCTAATGACCTTGGTTGTATATTATTTCACATATATTCCTGAAGGATCAATTTCTTGAAGTGGAATTTCGTTTCAGAAGCTCTGTGCATTTATAATTTTAATACAATTGTGAAAGTAGGGGTTAAATGAAGTGAAACTATGGAATTTGGTATATTATTTACCTACGATGGAATCTCACTTCATAACAAATGAATTCTAAGAAAGAAAGGTATAATTGCTAAAATATTAGCGAAATCTTTATAAATTATTTTGTTTTGCAGGTATACAAAACTAGGATATGCTGGCAATACAGAACCACAGTTTATCATCCCTTCCTGTAAGTATTTCTTTTAAGCCACAAATGAGCTGATTTAAAAGATCTCCTTCCCTAATAATTTAAGTAAAAGAAATAATCAGTTCTGAAATCCTGTAAGATTTAGTCCTTTTAAAAACATGATTTGCCAGGTTCTAAGTGTGACCTCATTTTTGTACCTCTGACCATTCGTTTCAGCTTTATGTTTAGCTCCCCATTTGCCATGTCTACTAAGTATCTCTTTTTAAAGAAAAAAAGAAATGAGCTGATAATGAAACAGTACCCCAATTTTTAGGGTGATATTGCAGTTAACAGTATGTGGGTATAACTAATTATCAAGTAGTCCATTCCCCATCATATACCTATGAAGACTGTCCTTTGGTTTGTGGATATGACTACTGTTTGCAGGGCATGTATCTGTTGACGTCCTCACTAAGTGCCCATGTTTCAAAATAAGGATGGAAGGACAGTATCTCACCTTTAGAGATGTTGACCTCAGCTGTTTTCTAATATCCCATAACCATACTGTTGTATGTCTTTAGAGTATTTTTGTTTTATCCTATTTTTGTTAATCTTGCTTAAGCTGACCATTAACTTTCAGTAGTTTTTAAAAAATATTCTGACATCGGTTTGTTAGTGCTCTTGTTTATTAGCATAGGTCTGTTCCTTGATTAATGTACTTTTACACTTTTGACTTGCAAACAGTTCATGTTTTTTTGTGCATAATATAGTAACACTTCTGATCTATTTGTCTTACAGCCAAATTAAAACTTTTGCATACCAAATGACAAACCTTTTGAGCTGTTGCTTAGTGGTTCTCACTCCTAGACATTTTAATTTTGAGAGTGTCACTGATTTTTCAGTCTTATTTATGTGACTGAAATTTTTGTGTTTCATTGTTATTTATGAAAATAAGAAAATGGAAAAATGAATATGTAGAGAGTAATGAAAGCAGTGTATGTTTCAGAATCAATGAAGTTGAGAATAAGATAGAAATTGTTAGGCTTTGCCAAAAACTGGATCTTTAGTATCACTTGAGCACTCATTGGACACAAGAGGTCAACTGTTTTGTCATTTGTGTAGTAAGAACAAAATTAAGTGTGTCGCATTAAAGAAATAACACTGTCTGGCCGGGCTCAGTGGCTCACGCCTGTAATCCCAGCACTTTGGGAGGCCGAGGCGGGCAGATCACGAGGTCAGGAGTTCAAGACCAGCCTGACCAACATGATGAAACCCCGTCTCTACTATAAATACAAAAATTAGCCAGGCATGGTGGTGCACACCTGTAGTCCCAGCTGCTTAGGAGGCTGAGGCAGGAGAATCGCTTGAACTTGGGAGGTGGAGGTTGCAGTGAGCTGAGATCACGCCACTGCATTCCAGGCTGGTGGGTGACAGAGCAAGACTCAGTCTCAAAAAAAAGAAAAAGAAAAGAAATACACTATCAAAATTGCACCTAAAAGGGGAAATGGTTTTAGGGTTTTTATCTACTCCTCACTTTCTAGAAACAAACTTATTCGACTTGTGCGTTTCTCATATTTTGATATACTTTTCTAGGAATCGATTATGTAAGAACTTAGACTACTACCTAAATCTAATACTTTTTAAAACCCAGAATGGATTTTAGTTGATATTGATGAAACAGCTCATTCATGTGAGTCTAGTGGCCTTTATTATTACCTTTTAAATATTTTATTCATGCATGTTTGTTATCTACTGAACATGAAGAATAGGTTTACTTTTCTTTATAGTTTTTCTCAGATTTATATGTCAATACATTGATTGTTTTTTGTCTGTTTTAAGAATTCGGTGATACATGTTGGCTTTATTGCTGACTAATGTAGAGGTACTTCTTTGGGCTAGTACTTGACTTTAGTTGTTTTTCAGTTTAGTGTTAGACCATTGTGTATGTACTTAGTGGTTTCTTTAAGCTACCGTAACACAGTACCAAAAATTGGGTGGCTGAAAACAACAGAAACTTACAATTCTGGAGTCCAGAAGTACAAAATCAATGTGTCAGCAGGGTCATGCTCTTGCTGGTGTCTCCTAGCTTCTGATGTTTCCTCAGGATCCTTGGCTGATAGATGCATCACTCCAGTCACATGGCTGTCTTCTTGCTGTGCGTCTTTACATCATCATCCTTCTGTGTGTCTGTGTTCAGATTTTCCCTTTCTATGAGGACATTAGTCATATTGGATTAGGGGCCACCTTGATAACCTCTTTTTAACTGTGAAGACCCTATTTCCAAACACAGTTACATTCTGAGGTACTGGTGGTTAGGACTTCATCCTATCTTTCTGGGAGTACACGATTCAACCTGTAACGATGCTGATGACTTTTAATCTTTTGTGTATAATCTTTTGTTATGATTGTATATTTCGTGAGACTACTAAAGTTATTTCTGCCATCTTAGCAAAGTTGGTTTTGGTTATATTCTTAAATGGCTGTGTTAACCTTTTGTTGGAGGCCTATATAATCTTGATTTTTTGAACCATTGGATCTCATCACTTTTGAATCCATTTTTTATCTTATCTCTCTGCCAAAATACGAAGTCTTTGCTACGACTAGTTGCAGTATGTTAAAAATTCGTTTGCCTGCCGTAAGAAGGTTTTTGATTTTTGAGTGTTTTTTCTCACCCACCCAGTTTTAATGCTGCAGGTACAGTGTTTATAATTAGCAGATAGAGACATTGCCACTATCTTTTACTAATGAGTATTGATATTTGATCTGGAAAGCCTGTGCAAGTGGTTCAAGGTTTTTTTATATACATGCATATTTATTTTTAGGAAATTTATAGTGAGCCACCTGGATGTCTGTGTACACTATAGGTAAATTGCTGGAGAGAATTTCTAGCATTTAGAAGGACTAGATGGTGGATTAAAATTTTTTTTTCTTCCAGTTATTTTCTGCCCACTTTCTTAGGGATATAGCTGTTACTAAATGAAAGTAACAGTTGAATGCCAGATCAGTTTAAGTGCATTCAGACAATTATTTTGAATGAAGAACTGAACTTGATGGATTCATACATTTATAACTTAATCTAAAAATACATAATAAGTTTTAGCTTTCAAACTGTATGCTGGATTTCTGCAATTATTTAAGGATATTGTTGTGGGTTTTACCTAAATGAATTGAGATTTCCTTTTGTATATGTAGTTTAAGAGATCTGTATTACATTTAAATTACTGGACCACAATAGTAATTACTGTTACTAGACCCAATCACTATTACTAGACCCAATAGTGATAGGGTAGAGATGTAAAGAAAGTTTAAAAAATTATCCTTGAAGTTTTTTTCTCGTTTGTGTTTTTCAGTTTTTTCTTTCCAGTTGTTCATCAGGCATATGTGGACTTGGTGGGATTACAGTTTTACTGAGAATCAAAAGAGGATTTAGATAATTTAAAAAACACATATTTGAAACTTTCCCACAGATGTTGTTTTTCTGGCTTTTTGCATCTGAGGTCTTGTCTCTGAGTGGAAGTTGAGGTTTCATTGTGTAAAATGAATTTTGTCACTGGTTTCTTATGACTTTTGTGAATTAGCTTGACAATTTAAATAGGGTAGGTCATGTTTTACTTTGTAGCACTTTGTAATGGGAGAAGTGTAAGGGAAAAGTGTTTCTCATTTGAAGAAAATGAATTCTTTGACATGTCTAACTTATTTTAAAGGTATTGCTATTAAGGAGTCAGCAAAAGTGGGTGATCAAGCTCAAAGGAGGGTGATGAAAGGTGTTGATGACCTAGACTTCTTCATTGGTGATGAAGCAATAGAAAAACCTACATATGCAACGAAGGTATGTTTTTATTTTTTGTGTAAATAACATTTTCAAAAAATAGTTTGTTCAATGCTTGTGCCCTCTGGAATTCACTCTATAGTAGACCTTATTAGTATCCTCAAACCTCTTCTCAGTAGAAATTTCTTTTTCCCTGTGGCATCCTTCCCTGTTGCTTTAACTTTTTTTTTCTTTTTTTTAATAACCCCTAAGAGGAAAATTTTAGCCCTTTCAAATGAGCAGTATTTATTTTTCCACACCCACTGAATCTCAGGGCCCTCAATAAAATTAGCTTTACTTCCACATTGCTACTTCTGCAAACATTTTTTCCCCATATTTACTCAAACTTACACCATTTTTCTCTTTTTTGAAGTTTATGCCATCTGTAAGTGCTGTTCTCTTTCTCCCTCTTTTTCTTTTTCCCTTTTTCTTTTCTACCCTTTTCCCTCCCTCTTTTAATTGAGGTGTAAGTATGTAAGTGTTAATTATACAGTTCGAAGAATTTTTATGACTGTAATCATAACAGGTAAAGATACGGAACAAATTTTATAACCCTGAAGCTTTTCTTGTACTTGTTCACACATTCACTACTCCAATCCCACCAAAAAATAAATGCTATTCTGACCTTTATCATCTTATTTTTTGACATTGACTTTGTCTGATTTGCAAATATCCTCATTTGTACTTCTTCCCTTCTCATAATTTATTCATTAATGAACAGCTACCATGTGTAAAATACTTTGCCAAGTATCGTGAGTAAAATGGTGTATAAGAAAAATAATTCCCCTGACTGCAAGGCTATTATAATGTGGTGGAAAGGAAGACATTGAAGAAATAATTACAAGTGTGCTGGGGGTTAGAAAAAGGGAAAGACACACACAGTGCTCTGTGCATGTATCACAGGAGTAGCTAACCTAGTGTGGGGAGTCAGGAATGTCCTTGAGGAGTAAATCTTTAAGCTGAGGCTTGAAGAATAAAATAGGAGTTAGCTGCTGAGGTGGGCAGGCTGAGTTGTTTTAGGTAGAGAAACCAATATATGAAAAGGCTTTACAGTATGAGAGGGACTAGAAGTGCTTGACCAATATGCCTGAAGCATGGAGAACGAGGTGGAAAGAAGTGAGGAGGCTGGATAGGTAGGCCAGGAAAGAGCACCGAAAGTGTTGTTAGACCATGTTAAAGAATTTGAACCCTATCCTATAGGCAACATAAATGAGTATACCTAGAGGAATAATTTTTGCGCTTAAAGTGCAAATATTGGAATCTACGTGTTTGAACTTGAATCCTGTCTATGCTAATTTCTAACTTTGTGATATTGTTCAGTGACTTAACTTTTCTGAATTTTGATTTCTTCATCTGTAAAATGGAGATATTATTAGTACTTCAGGATTTTTTTCTTTTCTTTTTTTTTAAGACAGAGCCTCACTTTGTTACCCAGGATAGAGTTCAGTGGCATGAACATGACTCACTGCAGCCTTGATATCCCAGGCTCAAGTGATCCTCCTACCTCAGCCTCCCAAGTAGCTTGGACTACAGATGCATGCCACTATGCCCAGCTAATTTTTTGTATTTTTGGTAGAGACGGAGTTTCATCATGTTGCCCAGGCTGATCTTGAACTGCTGGGCTCAAGCAATTTGTCCTCTTGGCCTGCCAAAGTGCTGGGGTTATAGATGTGAGTTACCACGCCTGGGCCAAGATTGTTATAAGGCTTAAGGAGATGTGTATACAGAAATTGTTACACTCTAGTGCTTTGAACATAATGGTTACTCAATATATGTTGGCTTATTTTACTTAGAAAAGATTACTTAGGCCACATAGACAATGAAGAGAAATTATTTGGGTAAGGTAAGCATGATTCTGGGAAAACCAGATAATTGACTATTGCTATAGTCTAAGCAAGAGATATTAGTGACGGCAGTGGGGACAGACATGGAAATTGTGTATGTGCAATCACACACGCATTTAACTTTTATTGTGGAAACTTCACATGTCAAAGAAGAGAAAATAATATAATGAACCCCCATGTGCCTATCTCACAACTTTGGCGGTTATAATCTATGGACAATCTCATTTTGTCTATAATCTTTCCGCCCCCAGCCTCCAATTATTTTAAAGTAAATTGTACATACTATTTCACTTAACAAATACTTAACTCTTAAATATGCAGACTTTTAAAAAAGATAAATGTGACACCTTAATTTAGTATGCAGTTTCTTTATCTGATATCTAGTCATTGCTTAAATTTCTTTGATTATTTACTATATTGGTTATTCTGTTTGAATCAACATTAAAATGTGGTCTACTCACTGGATTTAGTTGATAAATCTCTTAAGTCTCTTTTTATCTATAGGTTATTTTCCCTGTGTGTTATGTTTCTTTTTTGTTCTTGCCATTTATTTATGGAACAAAACTTGAGATGTCTTGTAAAATTTCGTATATTCTAGAGATTCTGATTATTACATACTCATTGGGTCATTTAACATGGTACCCTACTTTGTATATTTACTTTTTTTTGTTGTAAATGGTAGTTAAATAGAAGTCTGATTAGATTTATGGGGGGTTTTTGTTTGTTTTGACAAGGAAAAGGTGGATAATTAAAGAGTAACAGGGCGTGATTAATGGGATATTGGTGATAAGCTAGATGTATCAATTGAGGGTAATTCCCAGCTCCAAGATAGTCTTATTTATCCCTTATCTGCTGAAATTGAGAATGTTAAAGGAAAAACATCTGAACATTATTTTATTTTATTTTTTTGAGACAAGGTCTCAACTTTGTCACTTAGGTTGCAGTGCAGTGGCACAATCACAGCTCACTGCAGCCTCAAACTTCTGGACTCAGGAGATTCTCACATTTCAGTCTCCTGAGTAGCTGGGACCACAGGCGTGTGCCACCATGCCTTGCTAATTTATTTTATTTTAATTTTTATTTTTGAGATGGAGTCTTGCTCTGTCTCCCAGGCTGGAGTGCAATGGCATGATCTCACCTCACTGCAACCTCCACCTCCTGGGTTCAAGCGATTCTCCTTCCTCAGCCTTCTGAGTAGCTGGGATTACAGGCATGTGCCACCACACCCAACTAATTTTTGTGTTTTTAGTAGAGATGGGGTTTCACCATTTGGCCAGGCTGGCCTTGAACTCCTGACTTCAGGTGATCTGCCCACCTTGGCCTTCCAAAGTGCTGGGATTACAGGTGTGAGCCACTGCGTCCGGCCTTTTATTTTATTTTTTATAGAGACAGGGTCTCCTTCTGTTGCCCGTGCTTGTCTCAAACTGCTGGGCTCAAGTGACCCTCCCATGTTGGCCTCCCTCAAAGTGTGGGATTATAGGCATGAGCCACTGCGTCAGGCTTTTTAAAAAAATTTACTTGACATATAATAATTGTACATATTTAGGGAGTACGTAGTGATATTTTGATATGTACAATGTGTGGTGATCAAGTCAATGTAAGTAGCATGTTCACCTCAAACATTTTTTGTGTTGAGAATATTCAGAATTCTCTGTTCTATCTGAAAATATATAATAAATTAACTGTAGTCATCCTGTAGTGCTATAGAACACTAGAACTTATTCTTCCTATTCAGCTGTAATTTTGTATCCTTTATTCAAGCTCTCCCTATTCCCTTCTTTCCCCTACCCTTTCCAGCCTCTAGTAACCACTTTTCTACTCTCTACTTACATGAAATCAATTTTTTTAGCTTTTGCACATGAATGAGAACATGCAATTTTTTATCTTTTAGTCCCTGGCTTATTTCACTTAATGTCCTTTGGGCTCATCTGTGTTGTCAGGAATGACAGGATTTCACTCTTTTTTATGACTGAATAGTACTGTGCATATATACTACACATATCCATATGGACACTTAGGTTAATTTCATATTTTGGCTATTGTGAAGAGTGCTGCAATAAACATGAGGGTGCAGGTATCTCTGATATAGTAATTTATTTTCCTTTGGGTATATACCCAGTAGTAGGATGGCTGGATCATATGGTAGTTCTATTTGTGGTTTTTTGAGGAGCCTCTGTACTATGCTTTATAGCGTCTTTATCTATTAACATTCCCTCCACAGTATATATGAGTTCCCTTTTCTGCACATCCTTGCCAGTATTTGTTATTTTTTGTCTGTTGGGTAATAGCCATTCTAACTGTGGTGAGATGATATTACTTTTTGGTTTTGATTTGCATTTTCCTGATGATTAGTCATGTTGGACATTTTTTTCATGTATTTGTTGGCCGTTTATGTGACTTCCTTTGAGAAATGTCTATTTAGATTATTTGCCCTTTTAAAAAAATTGGTGTTTTTTTTTTTTTCTTGCTGTTGAATTGAGTTCCTTATATATTCTGGATGTTAATCCCCTGTCAGATGTACAGTTTGCAGGCATTTTGACCCATTCCATAACTTGTATTTTCCCTCTGTTGATGGTTTTCCTCACAGAAGCGTTTTAATTTAATATAATCCCATTTGTCTATTTTTGCTTTTGTTGCCTGTGCTTCTGAGGTCTTCTTTGTAAAATCTTTTCCCGTCCCAGTGTTGTGAAAGGTTTCCTCTAAGTTTTCTTCTAGTACTTTTATAGTTTTGGGTCTTAGATTTAAATCTTTAATAAATTTTGAGTTGATTTTTGTATAAGGTGAGAGCTAGTGGTCTTGTTTCATAAGGAGAAACACTTTTGACTGGGTAGTAGTAGAGAGGAGAAAATAAGTTTAATTTTGAACACATTGTGTTTGAGGTACTTGTGAGACATCTGAGATTTTGTTAGTCAAATATGTGGATTTTGGAGGTAAGAAACAAGGCAGACCTGGAGACAGAGATTCAGAAGGTGTCAATTACCTCAGAGGGGATGAGATTACCTAGGGGAACGTATCACAGGGGAAGAAAACTAAGAGCAGTGTGCCAGTTAGGTTTGAGTAGAGGAAGAAAAGTCTGTGAAAGAGACTGAGAATGCATGGGTAGATATGTAGAGGTAGACACTGTAGAATGGTGCTGAGATGAGCTAGAGCCCGTAGATAATTTGCTGTCTTTAGCTACAAGGTGGTCATTTGTAACCTGAATGAGAATAGTTTTAGAAGATTAGTTGGGCTAGATGAAAGTAGTCTTTTGAGTGATAGGCCGGGAAAAAAGTAACAATAAGAGTACTGTTCATTGAGTTTGAATTGTGATTGGGAGGGACAGAGAGATGAAGAGACACATTTCAACGTTAAAATGGAAGACATGTCTGAATGCTAATATGAAAGAACTATTAGAAAGAGATTAAAGTAACAGGAAAGATAAGGTATAATCAAGGTCTCTGAAAAAGCTGGAGGGATGAAATCCAGAACACAGATGACTGAATTGACTTGAGGAATATCTTACATTATAATGGAAGTAAATGAGAAAAAAGACTTAAGTATGGAATCCATTTTACAGATTTGGGATCCATTTTACAGATTTGAATTCCTGACTGTTGGCTTCTGCTGCTTCTGTGAAATATGTAGTGGCATCATCTGCTGGTCATGGAATGGATGTGGGGAGAAGGTGAAATCTTAGTGGTAGGGGCGGTGTTGAAAATCATCATTGTGAAGAGTAAAGATGAACAAAGTAGAAGAGCAAAGGCTTGCCAGGCAAGGTTAGGTCCATTTGAGAATAATGATTATGAATTCTTAGTTTTAGCACCCGAGTTACAAATGTTTCTGCAGTATAATCAGCATTCTGGATATAGGCAAGTTTATGTTAGGGACATATGCTGGGTTGGATTTTGGTGGACGGGATGAAAAAAGCATATGTGAAATAAAGGTGATGGGTCAAAATCTAGACTGTGTATTTTGATGGCTAGGGAATAATTAAAGCAATCAGTGGACCAAAAGTCTTAATTGGTGTTCAGAAGAGCTCTCTTGAGGTGGTTGAGTATGCTAGAATAATAAGAGGTTGTGATCAGAGAAGGGTATACCTGCATTTCAGGGATTGAGAGGTGATAGTGATGATGATATGAGATCTATACTGTGGCCAAAATAGAAAAGAGATACCATTGAAGGTGATGAAGTCAGTCAGTCGAGAGGCCAGAGTTCCATTTCACTGATTCTGTCCACTCATTTTAAACGCATTTTTAAGTCTTCTAAGTGCTACTAACAAACCAGAACAAAACTTCTCTCAATCTTTATTCCTACCTTCTGTCCTCAGCAATTTAGCTATTTTTCTCTTTCCTTTTAAAACGACACTTCTTAGTGAGTCTCAAGATACTTGATATGCTCTTTGTTAAATCCAATTATATGTAACAGTTTTCATCCTTCTTGATTTGTCTTTCTTTTGCAGGATTACTCTAATGGTTATCTTCCTAACATGGAATATTTGTTGTTTTTTTTTTTGTTTTTTTTTGTTTTTTTTTTGAGACGGAGTCTGGCTCTGTCGCCCAGGCTAGAGTGCAGTGGCGCGATCTCGGCTCACTGCAACCTCCGACTTCCAGGTTCACGCCATTCTCCTGCCTCAGCCTCCCGAGTAGCTGAGACTACAGGTGCCCACCACCGTGCCCAGCTAATTTTTTATATTTTTAGTAGAGATGGGGTTTCACCATGTTAGCTAGGATGGTCTCGATCTCCTGACCTCATGATCTGCCCGCCTCGGCCTCCCAAAGTGCTGAGATTACAGGCGTGAGCCACTGCACCTGGCCTGTTTTGTTTGTTTTTATTTGTTGTTTCTATTGTCACTGATTTCTCCTTTACCTACTACTCAAACGTTGGTTTCTCCAGGCACTGCTTTCAGTTCTCTCTTTTTTTTTATCTTCTCATAAAATGGTGTAACCCAATCTTTTATTCTTTCATTACAGACTTTCTCCAGGTGATCTCATCCGTTCCTTTGTCTGCAACCACAGACGAGATCTCTACTTTCAGTTCCTTGACTACATCTTCACCTACCTATTTCCTGGCTCTTGAGTTTTAGTATATCTAAAACAAAATGTATTGTATATACTCCACTCTTGTTTATTCCAAGATCAGACAAAACACAATTTTTGTGTTTTGATTAATGGATCTTGTCCATCCTAACTTCAAAGCTGGAAACCTATTGCCATCTTCTGACTTTTTTCTTTTTTTTTTTTTGAGACAGGTGTCTTGCCCTGTTGCCCATGTTGGAATGCAGTGGTGAGATCTTGGCTCACTGCAGCTTTGAGTGATTCTTCCACCTCAGCCTCCTGAGTAGCGGGGACTACAGGTGTGTGCCACCACACCTGGCTAATTAAAAAAATTTTTTTTTTGTAGAGACAGGGTCTCACTACGTTGCCTAGGCTGGTCTCAAACTCCTGGGCTCAAGCCATCATCTCACCTTGGCCTCCCAAAGTGCTGGGATTATTGGTGTGAGCCACCATGCCCAGCCCTGTCTTACTCTTATTGACTGAGAAATCTTCAGTGTGGCCCAGTGTCATCCATACCACTGTTGGTACTCTTGTTCTCACTTGGTTCTGTTAAGCTTCATTTGAGCTTTCCCAATGCTGCTATAATAGTCTTCCTAAAAATTAAAGCTGTTCTTATTCCCCTGCTTAAAAATTTCTCTGCTGTTTTATTTCGTATAGAACAAAACCTAAATACAAGGCAAAGTTTTGAGAATCTAGTCCCTTTGATCTAGAACTGGTATATCGCTACACACCTTACCTCAAATCTTTTGGCACATACACTTCTCATTGATAACTTCAGTTTTGTTTTTGTATACCATGCAGTGTTTGTCTTTCTATACGTCTTTTTCTGTTCTCCACAAGTTCCTCCATACCTCTCATTCCCTTGCCAAAGAAAAACCAGAAAGCAGAACTGAGAATGTTGCTTCTTTAAGACCCAGCTTAGAGATGACCTCCTCAGTGAAACCTTTTCTCTCACAAAACAAGGTGGTCATCTTATTCAAGGAACTATTTATTTGACAGAGTGTTACTCTGTTGCCCAGGCTGGAGTGGAGTGATGTGATCTTGGCCTACTGCAACCTCTGACTCCTGGGTTCAAGAGATTCTCCTGCCTCAGCCTCCCCAGTAGCTGGGATTGTAGGTGCCTGCCACCATGCCTGACTGATTTTTGTATTTTCAGTGGAGATGGGTCTTCACCATATTGGCCAGGCTGGTCTTGAACTCCTGACCTCAAATGATCCACCCACCTCAACCTCCCAAAGTGCTGGGTTTACAGGCGTGAGCCATCGTGCTGACTTTTTTTTGGGGGACAGAGTCTTACTCTGTCGCCCAGGCTGGAGTGCAGCGGAGTGATCTTGGCTCACTGCAGCCTCTGCCTCCTGGGTTCAAGTGATTCTCCTGCCTCAGCCTCCCGAGTAGCTGGGATTATAGGCACGCACCACCACGCCTGGCTAATTTTTGTATTTTTAGTGGAGACGGGGTTTCACCATGTGGGCCAGGCTGGTCTCAAACTCCTGACCTCAGGTGATCTGCCTGCCTTGGCCTCCCAAAGTGCTGGGATTACAGGCATGAGCCACCACGCCCAGTTGGAACTTTATTTTTTTAAAAACCTGTAGTGTAATATTTGTTCGTATATATTTCTTTTACTAGACTGAGTTTTGTGTGTGCAGGATGTCTGTGTCCTTACCATTTGTGCCAGTGGCTTACAGTAGGTACACAGTAATAATTGATGAATAAATAATACTTAAAACATTTAAATTTGTAAACTTCCAATAATGTTAAAAATTGAATGATACACTAAACTGCAATTTTTTCCTTCCTTAAAGCAAACTGGGGAGTAGAAGTCCTTTTATAAATATAATGCCTTAAAAAGTAGTGTGGAAACTAGAGTAAGAAGTAGATGTTAGGGATTGATACTGCAAGGTATTTATTTCTTTGTTCATTAATTTGTTTAACTTTAGGTATTGAATGTGTATTATGTTCATGGAATTATATTCCGTTGCAGAGGTTCACAAACTTTCTCAGTGCCATTAGTGTCTCAGTAACATTTTTCACTGTGCCACCTAGATCAAAAGAAGTGTCTGATAGTTCTGTTTATTAAATACCTAGGTCCAGGCAACTTAGTAGCCACTTGAAAAAAAATAAGACACTTAAATTGGAAATATTATTTCACTGCTGAGTAATCACATTTCTGTTAGGATGCTTAGGCATTGCACAACTTCTCAAACCTGGAATCAGATGGGGCATTGCCACCCTGATTTCTTGTTTTATATCGATGTTATTTTATGTGATAACTTGGTTTTTATGCCAGCAACTGCTGACAAACCAACTTCCTTAAGAAATAATGTCATTGAAAGGAATATATAATAGTTTGATTTATTGTTGAAACTGAATTACTGTGACTTGTAGATCATGCAGTGTCCAACTGATGTTGAGTAACACTGTATTTCCCTGGAAAATTTAAAATAACTTTGTGGCGCCTTTGTGAATTTATGGTAGTACACTGGGGTGCTGTCTTAGTTCATTTTCTGTTGCTATAATGAATACTTGAGATGGAGTAATTTATAAAGAAAAGAGGTTTATTTTGGCTCGTGGTTCTGGAGGTGAGGAAGTCCAAGATGAGTTGGCCACATCTGATTGACCTCTGGTAAGGACCTCATACTGCTTCACAACATATTGGGGAATGGAAGAGGAAAGGGACAAAATACAAGGGACAGCCTCACTTTATAACAGTCTGCCTTCAACTCTCTGGAGAATTAACTCAGTCCTGCTGAGAGCTGCATTAATTCCTCTAATGACCTGATCACCTCTTAAAGGCCCCACCACCTCTTGATACTGTAACAGTGGCAATTAAATTTTAACATGAGTTTTGGTGGGAACACACCACATCCAAATCATAGTAGGTATCTTGGCACACAGTTTTGGAAGCATGACTCTTAAACATTTATAAAACTTTTCTTATAACATTTTATATGCTTGATTCTTATGATTATTCTAGGTATGTACTTACCAGGTGCACTTTTTATATTTGGCATACAATAAATACTTGTTAATGACCTAATGCATTAAAAATTAAGGAAATTGTGATATAGTTTTTTAGGCTTAATTTTTGTAGGCTAACTTATCCTTTTATTACAAAACTTAAAATCTAGAAAGACTAGTACAATGACCTTCCATCTAGATTTAACAGTTTTTAACATTTTGACATACTCACTTTGTTTTTATTGAACTATCCATCTGACAGTGCGTTGTTGAACTAATTTATCTTTAAATCCTTAAGTGCACACCTTTTAAGGATGTTCTATAGTATTACACCTATGAATATATCCTCATCTAATATCCACTAATGATCTAATATTTCCTTTTTTGTATTTTTATTTATTTTTTATATTAATAAGATTTAATTTGTATTTCCCTTTTTGTTTTAATAGTGGCCAATCCGCCATGGTATAGTTGAAGATTGGGACTTAATGGAAAGATTTATGGAGCAAGTGATCTTTAAATATTTAAGGGCAGAACCTGAAGACCATTATTTTCTTTTGGTAAGTTACAAGTTATAATTTCACTGAGGAAATTTTTGAATACACTTAATGAGAACATTTTCATCACACTTCTTTGGTATACTTTGGTTATTAAATTGCCATATGTCTAAATGACTTTGTAATAAAGCTGTATCATCTTTAAGACCATCTAGTTATGGCTACAGGAGAATAGTAGTATGTCAAAGCACCACATTTTAAACACCTAAGAAGTGCTTTTGGTAGTTAATATCTAATCTTTATGATAGGAACAGTAAGTAATGTTCAGAAAAATGTTGGAAACCTGTGGCACTTCCTTTTTTGCTTAAAAAACAATGGTCTGATTATTATATCGGTATTTCTTCATAACAAAAATACAATATAATTTAACTTTTAAACGTCTTTTTATTGAAGCAATGCATGTTCATAACTTAAAAAATCAAATGACTTTATAAGATTTAAAACAACAAAATAACACTTTCCTTTCTTACCTGTCCCAACCTTTGGTTCATATTCCCTGGAGGCAAACATTTTCAATTTTAACAAAGTTTGCCCTGGTAGTAATCTTTTAACATGTTTCTTTTATTTAACATTTTTTTTATTTCATATGTTTTTAAAAATATTATACGTTATTTACCAACTTCTTAATAGGAAAAATGAGAATTTCCCTTTTTTCCTTTTCTCTCCCTCAACACAAAATACCTATCTTTCCCACTCCTCACATTGTAGTTATATCACAATTTTTGGTTAAATCAATATTCTGTGTCTTTTGGTGATTTTGATGGACTATAAAGTTGAAAGAACCATACTATGGACACTCATACACCCACAATCTAGATTTGATGATTAACATTAACATATGGCTGTAATTGCTTCATGACGTCTATCCATCTTTCACTTCATTTTAGTTTTTAAATCACTTCAAAGTGAGTTGCAAATGGGAGTCATTTGACCCCTAAGTACTTTAGCACTTCTTTCATCAACTAGAGCTATCATTTGTGTATGGTTATTCTTTTCATATAAAATTTACGTATCATGAATCACCGGTCTGCACCATTCAGTGGATTTTGACCAGGGTTTGGCAAACTTTCTAAAGGAGCAGACAGCAAATATTTTTGGCTTTGCAGGGGATATAGTCCCTGAGGAAACTTAATGAGAACTTTTTATACAATGGTCCCTGTCACAGCTACTCAGCTGTGCTGTTGTAGCATGTTGGCAGCCATAGACAATACTTAAATTCATAGATTATGTCTGGGTTCCAATAAATTTTTTTTTTACCAAAACAGGTGGTGCTGTATTTGACCTACAGGATGCATGATGTGGTTTGTCCAATCTTTGTCAGTTACATACATCTGTGTAACCTAAACTCTTACCAAGATACAGATAAATTACTATCAGGCTGGAAAGTTTTCTCATGCCCTTTTGTAATTAGTCTCTGCCCCCGTGCCCTAGTGACAACCACTGTTTTGTTTCTTTTTCATCTGAGATTAGCTTTGCCCGTGTTTGAGTGTCAAATAATGGAATCATGCAATATGTGTATTTTGGTGAAACTTTTACTTAGCATAATCTGGAGATTGATTCATGTTGCATATACTGGTGATTTGTTGCTTTTTGTTGCTGGATTGTATTCCATTGTATAAATTTGCCTCACTTTATCCATTTTCCTGTTGATGAATATTTGGGCTATTTTTAGTTTTTTTTTTTTTTTTTTTCAAGACAGGATTTTGCTCTGTTGTTCAGGCTGGAATGCAGTGGACCAATCATGGCTCACTGCAGTGTTGACCTCCCAGTTCAAACAGTTCTCCCAGCTCAGATTCCTGAGTAGCTAGAACACACATGCGCGGGCCACCACACCTGGGTAATGTGTTCTGGTTTAGAGATGGAGTCTCACTTTGTCGCCCAGGCTGGTCTTGAACTCCTGGGCTCCAAGTGATCCTCCTGCCATGGCCTCTCAAAGTGCTGCCACCATGTCTGGCTTAGTTCTAGTTTTTGGTTATAATAAAATAATTTGACCATTGTGAACCTTCTTCTACAAGACTTTTTGTGGACATATGTTTTCATTTCTCTTGTCTAAATACGTAAGTATGGAATTGCAGCATCATAGGGTAGGTACCTGATTGGTTTTTTTAGGGAAACTCGTGGGAACTTTTCCCAAGATGTTGAACCTTTTTGCACACCCCCCAGTGATGCATTAGTAATCTGGTTGCTCTATTCAAGATTTGGCTTATCAATCTTTTTTTTTTTTTTTTTTTGAGACAGAGTCTCGCTCTGTCACCCAGGCTGGAGTGCAGTGGCGTGATCTCGGCTCGCTGCAAGCTCCGCCTCTTGGGTCATGCCATTCTCCTGCCTCAGCCTCTCCGAGTAGCTGGGACTACAGGCGCCCGCCACCATGCCCAGCTAATTTTTTGTATTTTTAGTAGAGACGGGGTTTCACCGTGGTCTCGATCTCCTGACCTCGTGATCTGCCCGCCTCGGCCTCCCAAAGTGCTGGGATTACAAGCGTGAGCCACCGCGCCTGGCTTATCAATCTTTTATACGTTTTTTCTGAGACAGAGTCTTGCCCTGTCACCCAGGCTGGAGCGCAGTGGTGTGATCTTGGCTCACTGAAACCTCCCCGCCTCCCAGGTTTAAGGGATTCTTGTGCCTCAGCCTCCTGAGTAGCTGGGGTTACAGGCATGCACCGCCACACCCGGCTAACTTTTGTAATTTTAGTAGAGACAGGATTTTGCCATGTTGGCCAGGCTGGTCTTGAACTCCTAGCCTCAAGTAATCTGCCCACCTCGGCCTCCCAAAGTGCTGGGATTATAGGTGTGAGCTACTGTGCTGCTGGCTTGTCAGTCTTTAAAATTTTAGCCATTCTGGTGGGTGTGTAAGGTTTTTCATTTGCTTTTAATTTTAATTTTCATTTTCTGATTAATTATGTTGAGCAGTCTTTCATGTATGATTATTATTATTAGCTATTTGTATATTTTCCTTTGTGGGGTCCTCTGATTATCTTTTATGTAGATTTTTTTTTCTTGGAGTTTATAATTTCACTGCCTTGGTTTTTAGTTTACTTAATTTTGTACGTATTCATCAGTAAATTGTCTCCAGACTTTTAAACATAGCTCCAGAACCCTTCTAAAGAAGTTTAAACACCGCAGGGAGTTTAGCTGATAAAGGTTTTATGTAAGGTAACAGTATACTTAGTTGTTTTGCTTTATATTTCTTTTGAAATAATAATTTTAAAAATACTTAATTTTTAATGGATTCAAGTTTTATCACTTTTTCCCTTTGTGATTTGTGCTTCATAAATTTAAGGAATTATTCCTTACCTTCAGGTCAAAAAGAGAATTCTGTGTCTTTCAAATTTAAAATGTTTTCTTTTACATTTAAGTATTTGAGATACCTATTAGATTGCCAGTCAGACTCACAAGAGTCAGAGGTCTTACCCAGTGTTAATCTTTAAAAATTGAAACGATTTAAGTGATCATGAGGCATAGGTGAAATATGAAGTCCAAGACTGCCAGATCTCTGAGTCCTTCCTTGCCTCTTTAGAGTGTGTTCTGTCCCAGACTTAACCTATGAGGTTTCTAAGTGATGTATGCAGTCACATAAACAGAAGAGTGCTCTGCAAACATCTTGATTCTATGCTCTTAACAGGTAAATTAATATAACATTTTTCAGAAAGCTGTACCATTAGATCTGTAGAATCTCGGCTTGTTTACTGTAATCCTATATAGTTCGGGGACATTCTTCTAAAAGCATTACTTAAATGAGGGCTCTCCCACTGGCAAATACCATCGATGTTTTTTCTGGAGGTTTGTCATTACCATTTTAAAGGATGATTTGACTGGACTACCTTTTCCCTCCCTCCAGCCCTCTGTCTCCCTGCTTCATTTCTTTCTAATGTTTAATCTGTATGAGTGGTATGATATAGGCATTCAAGGTTGTTTTTTTTTTTTTTTAAATGTGAATTACCATATCGTTTTCAGATACGTATGGATATGTTTGAATTCTCAATAGTTTTCCTTTGATCTCTGTGTCTGTCTTTCTACTTGTAAATTTAATGCATTTTAAATAAAATGTTTGAAATAAATTACTTCTCATTTAAAAATTGTCAAGAAAGTTATCAAAATAATCTGATATTATCTATTTAAAATGTTATTTATTTCAATAGACTGAACCTCCATTGAATACTCCAGAAAACAGGGAATATACTGCTGAAATAATGTTTGAGTCCTTCAATGTTCCAGGCTTGTACATTGCTGTGCAGGTAAGCAAGTTCATACTTATCTAAGTTTGATTCTTAAATTTTAACCTAGTTTAATTTGCTGCCTAAAATACGTACTTTTTTTTTTTTTTTCTGCAAAGGTTTAAACATAATGTCAAAGCATGTTATACTTCTCTCCTGAATTGTTAATTTAGAAGTAATATTATGGGAAGTGGAGATATTTAGTCAGGAAAAGAGAAGTGTTAAAAAAGTAAGTTAGTGGGGTTTGGGTATTTCAAGGGCTTTCATAGGACAGAACTAAAGGAACTAATATTTATGGAATGCTTACTCCGTGACAAGAACATTGTATATATATTTATTCTTGTAAATAATCGTTTATCATTTATCCTTATAAATCTTTTTGTCCTTTATTATAGTCTTTTTTGATTGACTTATCTTTAAGTATATTTGACACCCTAATATTTCACTTTTCTTAATTTGTACATTTATCTGTATGGAACAGCTTCTTTCCCACCCCTCAGGATCAGAGCTTACCTCATTTTTTTTTTTCCTTGTAGCAAAGGCAATCCCTGACATAACACAAATGCTTTATATGTGTATTAATTCATTATTTCTATTAAATGTAGATATTTTTGTTTCTGTTTTTTTGTGGAGGAAGAAAACTAAAGCTGGAAGGCACCTTATTCAGAGTTAAGTGGTTAGCTGTGATACCAGGCAGCTGAGGTCTGTCTGACTTCGCTCTTTCTTGGGATCACACTGGTTTTTGTAACTCCACGGTACACAGAATCAAGAAATGATAATTACGGATGAATATTTTAACTTGGATAGCAAAGAACTTTTTAATGTTTAATGCAATCCATAAATTTAATGAACTGCCTTTTAAGTTCTCTGTTGCTAAAAATATTTAAGGAGTCACTTACACCTGTCATGAACTTTATAGAAGAATTCAGTCTTGAGTGGGAGGCCCTTTTTTAGTTCTTAGAATCTGAATAAAGTGAGGAGTTGGGAGAATTCATCTTTCACTTGAGAGTTTTTGCTTCTCATCTTATATTAAATATAATAAACTTATGTTTAACCATATTGTCAGGTAAAGCTTACTTTAAAACACTGGCATGATGAGCTTTGTTTCATTCCTCTGGAGTCGTAATTTGGTATTTCAGTGATTTCCTTAGTGGCCTCTGAGTGCTCTTAATTTCATTATTTAATCTCTGTTCTGTTTTGTTGATGTTCAGTA
This sequence comes from Hylobates moloch, assembly GCF_009828535.3. Classification (NCBI taxonomy): domain Eukaryota; kingdom Metazoa; phylum Chordata; class Mammalia; order Primates; family Hylobatidae; genus Hylobates; species Hylobates moloch. The sequence goes on from NW_026652299.1 coordinate 19,721,133, forward strand.
GTCGATAACACTTCTGTAACATGATGTGCCGATACATACGTATATCTATCTATCTATCTATCTATCTATCTATCTATCTATCGACCTATCGATCTATCTATCTATTTTACTAGTATTAGGATGGAATTTTTCATTGTAAGATTGTCAAAAAATAATGTATAGTTCTGTTAGCCTATAGTGATAATGTGGTGATTGTGTTAGTATGATCTTGTGTTCAGATAGGAGGGTGACCTAGATAGCTTTCTAGGTTCCTTTTAGCTATTATAGTCCAGATAGGTAAAATAAGGCCAGTATAAGTTTAGTTGTTTTTAATTACTAGTCATATACTTTGTTTGAGGCTTGGATTGTAAGAAATTTAGTTTTTTAAAAAATGAACTATGTTAATTTCTTAATTCTCACACTTAAAAAAGAATTGTGTTGTATTGTCTGTACCAAGGTTTTTCATAGAAAAATTTTCTCAACGTTGCTCCGTAATTAAATCATAGTAGTATTTGGAAGTGTGCGATGGCGTTTTCTCTATGTCATATAGTCCTAAACACATGTTGCCTTAAAAAAATTTGAAGGTAGGCCTGGCACGGTGGCTCACGCCTATAATCCCCGCACTTTGGCAGGCTGAGGCAGGTGAATCACAAGGTCAGGAGTTCAAGATCAGCCTGGCCGAGATAGTGAAACCCCATCTCTACTGAAAATACAAAAATTAGCTGGGTGTGGTGGTGGGCACCTGTAATCCCAGCTACTCCGGAGGCTGAGGCAGAGAATTGCTTGAACCCAAGAGGTGGAGATTGTGGTGAGCTGAGATCGCGCCACTACACTCCAGCCTGGGTGACAGAAAGAAACTCTGTATCAAAGAAAAAAAAAAAGAAGGTAATCCTTTTAGTAATCATTGTTTATAGCCATATATGTATTGAATAACTGGAGGTAGGGTGGTTGTGTACTTTTTGCCTTACATTGCAGTTTGTAACAGGCCAGCCCAGGTGGACATAGTTTATAGTTTAAGTTGTGGCAAGTTAGTTCTATACAGTTTGTTTTTTGTTTTTTGTTTTTTTTTTTTTTTTTGAGATGGAGTCTTGCTCTGTCCCTCAGGCTGGAGTGCAGTGGCATGATCTCGGCTCACTGCAAGCTCTGCCTCCCAGGTTCACACCATTCTCCTGCCTCAGCCTCCCAAGTAGCTGGGACTACAGGTGCCTGCCACCATGCTAGGCTAACTTTTTGTATTTTTAGTAGAGACGGGGTTTCACCGTGTTAGCCAGGAAGGTCTCGATCTCCTGACCTCATGATCTGCCCGCCTCGGCCTCCCAAAGTGCTGGGATTCCAGGCAGTTAGTTCTATACTATTTAATGCAATCTTCCACATTTTTAGCTTTAGGACAGAAATAGCCTTTATAAAATACATAAATCTTATAAATCATGCTCCTAAGAGCAAATGCAAACCTGTTTGTCTTAATAAAATGTAGGGAGTGAGCTATTTTATTGCATAATACAAAATTAATTCTATGTATTTTCTTTTCACAGATACTACATTTAAAATTGAATAAAGTACTCCAGGAAACTAGTTTTTTTTTTTTTTCGATTAACTCTTTGTTTTTTTGTTTTTTTTTTGCCTTTCTTCTTTCTTTGTGCTCAAGGCTGTTCTTGCCTTAGCTGCATCTTGGACCTCAAGACAAGTAGGAGAACGGACGTTGACCGGTACGGTAATAGACAGTGGAGATGGTGTCACTCATGTCATTCCTGTGGTAAGGCTATTTTACGGTTACTGAACAGAACATGAAATAACACATCTGGCAAAGTTAAATTATACGAATTAATATTACTTTTAAAAAATTTTAAATACTGCACTTTAAAATTTATGCAGCCAAAAAACACATGAAAAAGTACTCATCATCACTGGCCATCAGAGAAATGCAAATCACAACCACAATGAGATACCATCTCACACCAGTTAGAATGGCAATCATTAAAAAGTCAGGAAATAACAGGTGCTGGAGAGGATGTGGAGAAATAGAAACACTTTTACACTGTTGGTGGGACTGTAAACTAGTTCAACCATTGTGGAAGTCAGTGTGGCGATTCCTCAGGGATCTAGAACTAGAAATACCATTTGACCCAGCCATCCCATTACTGGGTATATACCCAAAGGACTATAAATCATGCTGCTATAAAGACACATGCACACGTATGTTTGTTGCGGCACTATTCACGATAGCAAAGACTTGGAACCAACCCAAATGTCCAACAACGATAGACTGGATTAAGAAAATGTGGCACATATACACCATGGAATACTATGCAGCCATAAAAAAGGATGAGTTCATGTCCTTTGTGGGGGACATGGATGAAACTGGAAACCATCATTCTCGGTAAACTATCGCAAGGACAAAAAACCAAACACTGCATGTTCTCACTCATAGGTGGGAATTGAACAATGAGAACACATGGACACAGGAAGGGGAACATCACACTCCGGTGACTGTTGTGGGGTGGGGGTAGGGGGGAGGGACAGCATTAGGAGATATACCTAATGCTAAATGACGAGTTAATGGGTGCAGTACACCAACATGGCACACGGATACATATGTAACAAACCTGCACATTGTGCACATGTACCCTAAAACTTAAAGTATAATAAAAAAAAATTATGCTGTAATTTGGTCATTTGTTCAGTTATAGCTATGTTTTGCTCACCTTTTAAAAATTTTATAAACAATTCAAAATGTTTCTTTTACTGTAGGTTTGTACTGCAATTAAGAAAATTACAAATTGCAATATCTGGAATGGAAGTATATTAATGGCTTTCATTCTGTTTTTCAGTTGGATGTGTGTTAGCCATTTGATGACCTCTTTTATTCATAATTAACAGATTTCAGACTGGTATACAGGGTAACTGTATAACAGTTAGTTGTAAGTACATGAACTTTAGTAGATGCTTTATGGTTTGTATTTAATAAAGCATATTAAGAAAAATGCATCAAATTAGATTGTCAGAAATAACATTTTTCTTCCAAGGCCATTGTGCTTCAGTTCTTAATGATAAATCAAGTTTTAAAAAAATTATGCCTAATGAATTCAAAATGACTACTAGAATTCATACTGATTATTATTAAATGGGTATATATAGAAAGGTTTATCTTCTAAAGTAATTTTTATATTATAATGAATATCATTTAAGGATTTACATTATTTTGAACTTTTATTTTTTTATTCTCACTCCAGTGTTTAATGCATCAGGCAATGTCTGTTGAAGATTACATCCTCAGGGTGACTACCTTTGGATTAGACTCCTGGTCCTCCACCACTTTCACCCTCATGATGTGTCATAATAGTTTTAGTAATAACTGCCATTGTTTAACGATAGCTTAAGATAAAATTCATATACCATACAATTCACTTGTTTAGAGTGTACAGTTCATTGATTTTTAGTATATTCACAAAGTCCATCCATCCCAATTTTAGAACATTTTCATCACCCTACAAAGGAACCCTGTATCTGTTAATAGTCACCACCCATTTCCCCTTGATGCCTTCAGCCCCTGGCAACCACGAATCTACTTTTTGTCTGTGTTAGATTTGCCTGTCCTGGCCATTTTATATAAATGGAGTTAAACACTGTGGTCTTTTGTAACTGGGTGCTTTCACTTACCAGAACATTTTCAAGATTCATCCATGTTTTAGCATGTGTAGTATTTCATTTCTTTTTATTGCCAAATAATATTTCATTATATGGATATATGAGATTTTATGTAGCCTTTGGGAGATATTTTAGTAAGCTTGGAAATTAGGACGTGTCCAGCATTTGATAGCTTTTTTTAGTTTACTTGGCAGTTTATTTTTCTTTCTTAGTGGTACATAAAATAATTGTTCATCTTAAAATTATCATTTAAATCTGAAAATCAGTCTGTGATAAAGATTATATTTTTCTTTGAGTACCTCAGTTTACTCATTAATTAAATGCAAATAATTGACTTGCCTAAGGTCACCAAATAATAGGTAGTGAGGCTAGGATTTGACCTGGTTCTGCCTTTCTTCAGTCTTTTCTTAACACCTGCACATCTGAGCAGTACTATCAGTATGTTGTTAATTAGAATAGGTAATTTGCAGAATAGAAGTTATCAATATGGAAAAGAATGAGTTTTAGTAAGGACATTAAGAGTGGGTATTCTGGCTGGTATGGTGGCTCATGCCTGTAATCCCAGCACTTTGGGAGGCCAAGGTGGGCAGACCGCTTGAGCCTAGGAGTTCAAGACCAACAGGGCAACATGCTGAAACCCTGTCTCTACAAAAAATGCAAAAATTCGTTGAATGTGGTGGTTCATGACTGTAGTCCCAGCTACTCTGGAGGCTGAGGAGGGAAGATACCTGACCCTGGAGAGGTTGAGGCTGCAGTGAGCCATGATCTCACCACTGCACTCTAGCTTCTCTAGCTTGAGCAACAGAGTGAGACCCTGTCTCCAGAAAAAAAGGTGGGGGGGTATTCCTGTTTATTGTTTACTTTTCTTGCCTTCTTTAGAATTAGTGGAGTATTTTTTATTATTCCATTTTCTCTTCTTTATTGACTTATTAGCTATGCTATATCTGTTGTCATTTGTTTGTTTTTGGTGGTGGTTGCTGTGTGGGTTGTAGTAGACATCTTTAACTTATCACCGTCTAATTACAAATAACATTCTACTACTTCATAAATAATAATTATACAACAGCTTTGACCTTCTAGTCTTTGTTCCTTTATTGTCATTCATTTTACTTTAAATGTTGTGAACTCAATAATACATTATTAACTTGTTTCATTTTGAGTGGTGTATTAGTTTGCTAGAACTACCATAATAAAGTACTACAGACTGGGTACCTAAGGAATAATTTATTTTCTCACAGGTCTGGAGGTTAGAACCAAAAATTGTGATATAACTACAATGTGAGGAGTGGGAAAGGATAGGTACCAGGATTTTGGCAGGGTTGGTTTCTTCTGAAGACTTTCTTCTTGGCTTCTAGATGTCTATCTTCTTTATATGTCTTCACATAGTCCTCCCCATACATGTCTGTGTCTTAATCTCCCCTTCTTAAGGACACCACTTATATTGGATTAGAGATAGCAACCCTAATGAATTCATTTTGACTAGATACTACTTTGAATACCCTATCTCCAAAAAACAGTCACATTCTGAGGTAGAGATTAGAACTTCAGCATGGGAATTTGGTGGGGAGGAAAAACACAATTTACCCAGTAGCAAAAAGTTATTTTTAAAAGATAACTTTTTTGGAGACAGAGTCTTGCTCTGTTGCCGAGGCTGGAGTGCAGCGGTGCGATCTCAGCTCGCTTCAACCTGCGCCTCCTGGGTTTAAGCGATTCTTGTGTCTCAGCCTCTCGAGTAGCTGGGATTACAGATGTGCCACCACACCTGGCTAATTTTTTTGTATTTTTAGTAGAGATGGGGTTTCACCATGTTGCCCAGGCTGGTCTCGAACTCCTGCCCTCAAGTGATACACCTGCCTTGGCCTCCCAAAGTCTTGGGATTACAGGCGTGAGCCACTGTGCCCGGCCTTGAAATAGAGTTCTTTTATTCACATACCATATCTAGTGCTCTCTATTCCTTTGTGAAGGTCCAGATTTCCACCTAGTATCATTTTCTTTCTGTCAAAATGACATCCTTTAACATTTCTTATAGTGCTTATCTGCTGGCTCTGAATTCTTTCAACTTTTGTACATCTTTTGAAGTCTTTATTCTCCTTTAGTTTTGAAAGATGATTTTTGCTTGGTGTAGAAGGTTGACAGTTTTCCCCTGTAGATGTCACTCCACTGTCTTCTGGCTTACCTTGTTTCTGAAAATAAGTCAGCTGTTATTCTTGTGTGTGTTTCTTTGAATGTAATGTTTATTTGGGTGGCTGTCTTCAAGATTTTCTTTTTATCCCTGGTTCATTGGTTTTTAGCAATTTGATTGTGATGTACCTAAGTAAAGTTTTCTTTATGTCTCTTTTTCTTGGGGTTCATTGAGCTTCTTGTATATATAGTTTGTAATTTTCATCATATTTGGAAAGTTTTTGTCCGTTACTGATTACATATTTTTTCTCTTCCTCTTTTCTCTCCTTTAGGTACTCTAATCACATGTATATTAGGCTGCTTCACAGTGTCTCAAAGGTCATGATGCTCTCTGTTCATTTATTTTTTTTATAATCTTTTTCTTTTTTTTGGATAGTTCTTATAGCTCTGTCTTCAGATTCACTATTTTTTCTTCACTGTGTAGTCTACTGTAATCTCATCTAGTGTTTTTTTTCTGGTAGATTTTTAAATTTCAGATACTATATTTTTTTCTTTAGACGTTCCATTTGGGTCTTTTTATATCTTCCATTTTTCTCTTCCTCATCCTCATTGTTGACCTTCTTCATTATATGGAGTATATAGTTGCTGTTTTAATGACCTTGTCATTCCTCTGTATTGTTTGATTTTTCTCCTCGTTAAGTGTTGTGTTTTTGTGCTTCCTTGCATGCTTATGATTTTTGATTTGGCACTCTGTACATTGTTGTGTACTGTATTTTTGGAGTTCTTAATAAGTATTTAGGATTTTTTCCTGGGACATAGTTAAGATACCAGGAACTAGTTTGATCCTCTCAGGGGCTCCTTTTAAATGTTATTAAGCAGGTCCATAACAGGTTTTTGTCCAGGGCTGGTTTGTCCCCTTCTTGAGGCAATATTCTTCTGAGGACTCTACTTCATGTCTTGTGTTTGAAAACATCTTTCAACTTTGGCTAGTGGGATCAGGAACTATTTCTGGCTGTGTGTGAGCTCTGGTGGTTGTTCTGTCTACTTTTTTCTAGAGGTTCTTTCTCTCACCTTGGTGGTTTCCTCACAAGAATGTGCTGATCAGTATTCAGTTAAGGAGGTACTCTCTTCACATCTTCCCAGCTCTCTGTTGGTGTAACTCCTCCTCCTCCAATAATTTGGCCTACAAACTTCAGCCACTTTGGCCTTTCTGACCTTTAAATTCTGTATCCCTAACTTAATGAGACCAGTTTTGTTTGAGTTCTCTTTCCCATTGTTGTGGCCTAGTAACTCTCCCTAGGCAGTAGGATAGAATGTTTATTTGTTTCCCTTTTCTTAGAAAGTATCTCTGCCCTACTCTGCCGATTGTCAAATGTCTGAAAACCTTTATTTCTTATTAATTGTCCTGTTTTCTCTTTAAGTTGAGAGGGTAAGTTCAATCCCTAATATTCTGTCATGCCAGATGATGAAGGCATCCTTAATATTCTTTCCTAATGAAATTTAATTTTGCCACACTGTTATACTTCGGACACATCAGTAAATTTGTGAATCACTTCTACAGAATTTAGTTATTTGGCATTATGATATTGTGTGGAAAGCCTCAGGTTTGTGAAATGGATACATACTTCATTAGGAAAATGATAAGCACTTTGTCAAATTTCTTATGACGCAATCTAAATTTTTTACTGAAATTATAAATGATTTAAAAATAGTACCGTCTGATATAAAGTCTGCTATCTAAACCATTTGATATTTATATTTTGAAATTTATTTCTATATTGTTGAGTTATTTTAGTCATAGTTATAAACTGTCAATGGGAAAAGTTGCTGGCTATTCTTAGTTATAGTTTCTGAGGAATAAAGGTGAATTCTGGGATAAAGCAGTACTTGAGAATATAAATATACTAACTTAATAAATTGGTCTTTATTGGTTCATATTTTTAGGTTATATTAATTTTCAAAACATTGAAAGTAAATTTGGTATTTTTTTTTTCCCCCTCTAGGCTGAAGGGTATGTGATTGGCAGCTGTATTAAACACATTCCAATAGCAGGACGAGATATAACATATTTTATTCAGCAACTGCTGAGAGACCGAGAAGTAGGAATCCCTCCAGAACAATCCTTGGAAACTGCTAAGGCAGTAAAGGTAAAAAGTGTGATAGAAGTGTAATTTAGTTAAAAATTAAAATCACATTTATAACATTAACATGAGAAATTTTTAATTGAAGAACAGTACTTAAAATAATCTTGTTAACCAGTTATAAATTATTACTCTTAAGTATGTTTACATTTTCTGTGTTTCTTGAAAGAAAATTATTATTACAGCAGTTTGTTTTCTTCATATTTTATATTTGAGAGGAGTAATATAAGAACATTTTACCAAATGACGTTAACATAAATTTTTGTGATTATTCTCTTTATTAAAAATAAATAATTATTTCACTATAAAGTCCTTGCATCTCAGTTTCTTCACTGAATTCTTTAATTCTAAAAGCTTTTGTCATAAAAACTATTTTGATACAATTGATTTATTGTGCTATAGTATAGAGGCAGTGCTTGGCTCAAGTGATAGGGCACATAGAAGAAAAACATGAAGGCTATCTAAAGTATTTTATTAATTTTTTTCTGCCATGTAAGTATTATATCAGTGCTTCATGCAAACTATCAAAATACTTTAGCATTGTCTTTCAAACTTATTATTTGCCACATAACCAAAAAATTTCAGTGGGTTTCACATGTTTTGAAAAGCAAAACTGCCATGGCAAAAGTAACTTACTTGTCTCTCTTTCCATGGTTTTTTTAAATTACCTATACATTTTTAAAATTTTTTATTTCTTATTTTTATTGATTTTTTTTTTTATAGAGATGGGATCTTGTTCTGTTACCCAAGCTGGAATGCAGTGGCACAGTCATGGCTCACTGTAGCCTCAAACTCCTGGGCTCACGTGATCCTCCCGCCTCAGCCTCCTGAGTAGCTAGGACTGCAGGTGCATATCACCATGTCTGGCTAAGTTTTTGTAGAGATGGAGGTCTTGCTATGTTGCCCAGGCTGGTCGTGAACTCCTGGCCTTAAGCAGTCCTCCTGCTTCGGAATCTCAAAAATGCTGGATGTGAGCCACCATGCCTGGGCCTCTTTGCATGTTTATGGGATTTTCCTTGCTCGTCAGAGCTTAAGAATGAAAATGTATCAGCTACTTCCTAGGTAGTAAATTAGTAAATGACTACCAAAAGTTACCCCAAGTTGGTGGCATAAGAATTAAATATATAAAAAGTTAATGTGAATACTACTGATTCAACAATCTTTGGGAAATCTGTGAAATTAAAGCAAAACGAGAAAACACCAGAGATTTAAATCTATTCCAGAGAAGATTGATGGTCAGTCTGAATGTCTTTAAAGGAATATCATTTCTTTGTCATTCCCACTTCCAAGGTTTGGAGAAGACCTCCAATAGTGTAATTAAATGTCTTTCGTTTCCAGTATTTTTTCTCTTTGTGTATTTTGATTATTACTAGTAATATTTGCATCTATCTTGGATGGAGCCTGTGATGTGTAAAAATACTGGAAAAGGAAGTTTTTTTTTTAAAAAAAAGAACAAATATAGGTTGGCAGTTGGGAGTTAATTACAAATATGTTATAATCTATAATTTTCAGTGTTTTTGATGAAAACTTACTTAGGTTATATAACCAAATATGCAACAAAATAGAGTAATTTATATTTTTAGCCTTTTTTCTTTGCTCATTAATTTACTCAGACTGAATTCAGTTTTGTTTCAGATATTTAAGGATCTATATTAATTTGTGTGGTTATCACAATTATTACTTATTCTTCAGTTCTATATTTTATTTATTCTCCTTACCTAGAGCACAAGATTCATTATTACTGAGACAGAAAATGTTGAATGACATTAATGAACATTTTCAGGAAATAACATTGAAATAGTAGAAATCAGCTCTCCAATATCTCAAATATTGTTTATATTTAAAGTCAGAAAATATGTGTAGGAGATGAGTATGTTTATTTGTACTACACATATGATAATATCCTAACAAATTTTTCTTCCAGCTCAATTTCCTAATTTTATTTTCTGAAGAGTTTTTTTTTTTCATTTGTTTATTGTTTACTGAAAACATGCCATTCTTTTTTACTGTTCCTATAATAAGTAAAAAAAGTTACTTTTGTTTCTTTGTTTTTCAGGAGCGCTATAGTTATGTCTGCCCAGATTTAGTAAAAGAATTTAACAAGTATGATACAGATGGGTCAAAATGGATTAAACAGTATACTGGAATCAATGCTATCTCAAAGAAAGAATTTTCTATCGATGTTGGTTATGAGAGATTTTTGGGACCTGAAATCTTTTTTCATCCAGAGGTAATTTTTTTTTTAAGGGAATTGTTTAAAAATATTCAGCAGCAAATATGAATTAATAGATATTCAGAGAGAATTAATCTCAGAAACTTTTATTAGTATACTAAAATAAAAGTTTGAGTTTTTTTGAAAAGTTTTATAAAAAAATTTTATGAACTTTTTAAAGAAAAAATTTCCTTTTGTTAAAATAAGCAAAATTGGTGCTATTTTTTGTAGATTTAGAAAAAACTTTTTCAAAAATATGTGTGGCTTATGGGGGGGTCATGAAAAGAGGGGAGCCCTTAAATTTTTTTTTCCTTCCCTCAGTCATGGACTCAGGTAAAGTTTTGTAATCATTTAAATAAAATATTTTGGGAAAGGTTCTAGAAAGCTCCTGCCTCCCCATTTGTGTAAAATTACCGTTATACAAAGAACCTTCAATTGACCATTAAAATATATAACTAGTAGCAAAATAGTCTTCTGTCCATGAAGTTTTAGCAACATAAAGGCTTTATTAAGAAATATATGCTTTTAATAATGGAAAATTCTTCTGGTAACTTAGTATCAGAATTGTAACTTTATTAATAGAATTACTAATATTATGTACTTACTCTGCTTATTTAATGTTAAGAATAGTTATTTTTAAAATTTTGTTTATTCACTCAGCAAATGTTAAATGGTTTGGATTTTCATGATCCCAGCTTAAGCACTGGGTATTCAAAGATGAAAAATTATTTTATCTTGCTCTTATTGAGCTCAAAGAATAAAAGAGATGAGTATTTAAACACGTAAGGTTATAGTTGCTTTAATGAGTGTGTATCTGGTGAGGGCACAGGAACATAGAGCATCTAAGTCTGCTTGGGAGAGCATCTCAGGGGAGATAATGGTTGAACTGAGACTTAAAGGATGAATGGGTGTTTGTCAGTCATGTGTGGTAGGGGAGTATATGTATTTCTGTCAGAAGGTTAGCTAGGCAGAGGTCTTAGACATGAGAGTGCTAGATAAGAAAAGTATAAAGGACAGATTGGTAGGAGAGGGATCCAGATAGGTATTCATGGACCCAGTCTTGAAGGGCAGATATGCTATGCAAGGGAGTTAGCTGGATTCTGTAGTCACGCAAAAATTTTAAGCATAGAAGATATTATGTACCATATTAGAAAGGTTATTCTGGCAGCATTGGTTTGGACGGGTTGGAACAGAGGTGTGAATTGTGTTGGAAATAGGTGATTTTACTACGGTATTTTAGATGAAAGATGAATAGTATTTGTGGGTCAATGAGAATGAGGAAGGAGGTGAGAGAAAAATAGAATCAACGTAATTGGTAATTGCTTAGATATGAGGGGAGTAAGAATATGAGGAATCTGTGAAAATTCCCAGGTTTGTAACTTGGGCAACCCAGTGTGCCATCCACTGAAATTTGTAATACTGAAGGGGAGGAGTAGGTGAAATAGACAAAGATGAGTTTATTATATGCATCTTTTAAAAGATTCAAAAACACTTGGGTGTTGTAAAGTCATCACCCTATGTAAGGCACAAAAGAAGAGGTTGGCTGAGAAGGGGCTATGGAGTAGAAAGGTGAAGAATAGGGCCTTCGTGAACACAGACACATTATGGACAGGCTGAGTAAGTAGAACCTGCAAAGAATACTGAAGATGACAGAGAGGTAGAAGCCAAGCTAAAGGATTATGTTCATAAAATTGAGAGGAGTGAATGTTCCAAGAAGGGAGGTTAAATAGTGCCAGTTGCTGCAGTGAAGTAACATTAGAGGAAACCTTAGAAGTACGTGGAGTTTTTCAGGATCTAGGTTGTTGATGATCATAGGGGAGCATTTTCAATGGAGTGATATGTTAGAGCAGCCTCTTGCCTCAGTGAGAGGTGAAGGTTTGGAAATCAGCAGTGTGGACATTCTGAGAGATGGCTATGAAAGAAAAAGACAGTGGACTAGTAAGAATTCAGTTGCAAGAATAAGGCTCAAGATAGTTTTAATTTTTAAGAGGGCTTACTCTAGTGACAGGAGGGAAGGAATTAAGTATAGGTACAGGAAAATGAACTAAGAAGGGCAGAAGCACAGGTAGGTAGTTGAAGAAGTTCATCATCATAGTTCATAGTTTTAATTTTTTTATGAGGTGGTATCAAGCTTATGTTTTGGGAGAAGGGACTGGACTAAAATTGAGGCCGAGGCGGGTGGATCACGAGGTCAGGAGATCAAGACCATCCTGGCTAACACGGTGAAACCCCGTCTCTACTTAAAAAAAAAAAAAAAAAAAAAAAAAAAAAAAACCAAAAATTAGCTGGGCGTGGTGGCAGGCGCCTGTAGTCCCAGCTACTCGGGAGGCTGAGGCAGGAGAATGGCGTGAACCCAGGAGGTGGAGCTTGCAGTGAGCCAAGATCACGCCACTGCACTCCAGCCTGGGCGACAGAACGAGACTCTGTTTCAAAAAAAAAAAAAAAAAAATTAAGGGCTTGTGAAGAATAATGACTTTCATATTTACTGTTGAGGGGAATTGAGAGGGTGACTAGTGAGTACATATTAATAGTATGGGGCACCCATTCTCTACTCAAGGTAGCAGGTTAGATACCCAAAACTTTTAGTTGTACAATAGTGTCCCCTCACCTCCCCCAGACAGTTATGGGAAAGGAGCAAAAGGTTTTGACAAGGCAGAGATTAAAGTATTGCAGCATAGAGGAGAGAGCAAGTCCTGAAAGCTGAATTATCTAGGGATAGTGAGGGATACAGGGATTGGAGATCATGATGAATTGACACATAATAATTGTGAATTGGTAGCAGAGGAGTGAGCATGAGAAGGATAAGGAATTGTGGTCAGACTAGTATACTGGAGTGTGAAGGTTTTTGGTGGTACATTTTCTTTGCAATTTCTCAAAACATAAAAATTAAGAGGATGTATATACACAGTTTTAAAGGTCAAATAACACTGACAGACTTAAAATTAGCAGCTCTTCACCCTCCTGCTGCCATTGAGTTCTATAGAGCATCCACTAGCTCTTAGTTATTACTCTTGGTAATAACCACCAGATTTCTAAATACTGTGATGGTATTGCAGGAACTGGATGGAGCTGTTTCTTGATATGTCACTGTTAGTGGTTCAAATGCTAGCCTCCTTTTAGATTAGTTCTTTCTAGACTCTCTTTTCTTCCAGCCTGCCCACATGTTAGGTTATTGTTATTAGGTAAATCAATAGTATTGTAATATTTATAGTATTATACCTGAGACTGTTGTTCACTTTTGAGGCAAGTAGTGTAATGTGATTCTTTTCCCTTAAAATTCAGCTTTTCCTGCACTTTCACCTTGTTTATTCATTTGCTTCAGTTTCTTTTCTTTTTTTTAAGTTCGGGGGTATATGTACAGGTTTTTATGTACGTAAACTTTTGTCATGGAGGTTGTACAGATTGTTTTGTCCGCAGGTATTAAGTCTAGTATCCATTAGCTATTTTTCCTGATCCTCTCCCTCTTCCCACTCTCCACCCTCCTATAGGCCCCAGTGTCTGTTGTTTCCCTCTGTATGTACATGTTTACTTATCATTTAGCTTCCACTTAAAAGTGAGAACATGCAGTAATTGGTTTTCTGTTCTTGTATTGGTTTGCTGAGGAAAATGGCCCCCAGCTCCATGCATGTTCCTGCAAAGAACATGACCTCATCCTTTTTTATAGCTGCATAGTATTCCATGGTGTATATGTACCACATTTTCTTTATCCAGTCTACCATTGATGGGCATTTAGGTTGATTCCATGTCTTTATTTTTGTGAAGTGCTGCAGTGAACATACGTATGCATGTGTCTTTGTGGTAGAACAATTTATACTCCTTTGGGTATGTGGGATTGCTGGGTTGAATATTTATGTTTTAGGTTCTTGAGGAATTGCCACACTGTTTTCCACAATGGTTGAACTAATTTACACCTAATACACACCAACAGAGTATAAGCGTTTCTCTTTCCAACCTTGCCAGCACCTTTATTTTTCTTTTTAAATTGTATTTATTTTTTAAAAATATTTTCTCTTTCCTTCATTTTTTAGGAGGGATGTTGTGGGAATATTTTTTGAGTTTTTAATAATAGCCATTCTGACTGGTTTGAGATGGTATCTCATTGTGGTTTTGATTTACATTTCTCTAATGATCAGTGATGTTGAGCTTTTTTTCATAAGATTGTTGGACACATATATGTCTTCTTTTGAAAATTGTTCAGGTCCTTTGCCCACTTTTTAATGGGGTTGTTTTTTCCTTGTAAATTTATTTAAGTTCCTTGTAGATGCTGGATATTAGAACTTTGTCAGATGTGTAATTTGCAAAGATTTTCTCCCATTCTGTAGGTTGTCTGTTCACTCTGCTAATAGTTTCTTTTGCTGTGCAGAAGCTCTTTAATTAGATCCCATTTGTCATTTTTTGCTTTTGCCATCTTCATCATGGAATCTTTGCCCGTACCCATGTCCAGAATGGTATAATTTGCTTCATTTTGTTTGTACAGTCATTTATTCATTCATTTATTTATTGGGGTTTGAATTAACTTTCTTGTTATACAAGGTCTGGAAGGGAACCGAGGAGGGTGGGTCTCATTCTATATAGAGGATTTTAACAGTTTCTTTTCCAAACAGGATTGAAATATTTTATTCATTGTTTTTTTGCCCCCTGATTCATCCTTGGTCATTTATCTTTCCTTTTAATTCTCTTGCTGTCATTTTAGCGGAGAGTCAAGAGACTGGAGAGATAACCACATGTAGCTGGAAGTCAGGACAGATTTTTGTATGGGCCATTTATATGTGAGTAGATTAATAGAAGTGTGTCAGACCCAGACCTCATTTCAGCTAAGGCACATCAATTTGAAGTTGAAATCTTAGAGAAAAATATTAAAGCTCCAAGTTGGGGACAGGAATTAGAAAATTGCAGAAGATCCTGAGCAAATGTCCTGTATGAATAGGATCATGACCACAAGATGGATAATAGCATAGGATGTAGGAGATGAGCATTTGAATGGAATATGCTTGACAAATGAGCTTAGCTGATGCCTTGGCTTTCTTAAAAACCTTGAAGTAGGCTGGTTGTGGTGGCTCATGCTTGTAATCCCAGCACTTTGGGAAGCCAAGGTGGGCGAATCACTCAAGCCCAGGAGTTTAAGACCAGCATGGGCAACATGGCAAGAGCCCGTCTCTACCAAAAAAATACAAATTAGCCAGGTGAGTGGCGTGTGCCTGTAGTCCCAGCTACTTGGGAGGCTGAGATGAGAGTATTGCTTGAGCCCAGGAGTTCAAGGCTGCAACGAGCTGGCATTGCACCATTGTACTCCAGTCTCGGCAACAGAGCAAGACCCTGTCTCATAAATAACCCCGAAGCTTTAGATATGTAAATAAAATGTGTTTCATATTGTTTAGGAAAGGTATAGTTGGCTGGATGAAAATGTATCTTGCTGCTAATGTTTCATACATCATTTTTTCTATTAATTTGAATAACCTTTATTGTTTCATACACCAATTTTTCTTTATTTTTTAACTTTAGAACATTTTCTATTGTCTATAGCTTTATGTTCCTTATAAGTAATTTCTTCTATGAGAAACCTGTTTCTCTTTAAAAAACCTGTTTTGTTTTCTTTTTTTTAAGGGCTGTTTTTAAAAATCAGTTATATATATGCACATGGTTTGAAAGTCTTGGTCTGCATATCCTAACAAAAACTAGGAGTGCCCTGCATGTTTCTTTGCCTGTTGTCTATTTCTAGAGGTAAACACTTCAAACCCTTCTTAGTTGCTTCTTTTGCTGATTGCCTCCTTAGCTATGTATTGCTTGGTTATATTGCAACTTTCAGTGTTACGCTTTTTTTGTTTTCTTTTGGAAACAGCGTCTTGCTTTGTCACCCAGTGCAGTGGCTGAGTCATGGTTCACTGCAGTCTCCCCAGGCTCAGGTAATCCTCTCACCTCAGACTCCCACGTAGCTGGGACTACAGGTATGTGCCACCACTTCCAGCTAATTTTTGTATTTTTCGTAGAAACAGGGTTTTGCCATGTTGCCCAGTCTGGTCTTGAACTCCTGGGCTCGAGCAATTCACTCATCTTGGCCTCCCAAAGCGCTGGGATTATAGGAATGAGCCATTGTGCCCAGCCCTGTGTTAGGCATTGTCTATCGAATACAACTATGGAAGAGGAAGATTGTCTTTTTTATCCTTCTTCTGTCATCACGGACAGGACCTTTCTATTCCGTTTTCATCTCATTTGTTACATTATAATTTCAAGTAGGTTGAAATTCAGTGCTTATGTTTTTGTGACCACAAATTTTGTTCATATCTGAGCCATGTAGTTAACCGTGAAATCTTTTCCCTTCCTGTAAGTAACTTTGTTTTCCAAGAAGTCATTAATAAACTGTTTGCTTAGTGCTAAAATAATTACCATTCATTCACCTCCAAACTCTATTCAGTAGTTATATAAATCTCTTCTCAGGATATTCAGATGTATAGGATTTATTCATCAGTTTAATTTTCTGAAGTGTCTGTTACATCCCAATCTGAACTTGCTTCTGTCTGTACCCAGTATAGAGTTGCCATATTCGTTTACTATCATTCTAGGGATTCCCTTTCCCTCTCTCTCGTGTTGAATCTCTTTTTCGTATATCCTACGTCTTTTTCACTCCTACTGTCCAGTTCTTTATTTTGGTGATCATCTTCCAATAGAGTTCCTTTTAGGGTGCACGAGAGAGGAAAATGTCTGAAGTGTATTCATTTTATCTTCACACTTGTTGATAGTTTGGGTATAGAATTCTAGATTGGAAATAATTTTCCTTCAGCATTTTGAAGCCATTGCTTAATTGCTTTCCATTATAGCTTGAAGTTAATAAAAGCTGATTTATATGTATAGGACCTGGTTTTTGTTTTTTTTTTTCCTGTACATATGCTTGTAGGATCTTCCTTTTGTCCCCTAGCATCTCTCTCTCTGTGTGTGTGTGTGTGTGTGTGTGTGTGTGTGTGTGTGTGTGTGTGTTTTGTCTTTTTGTTTTAATCTGTAGGTTATTTCTTCAACTTTACCTACTGAGTTTTTTATTGGATTTTTAAAATTTCTGGACATTTTTAATTCTCAAGAGCTTCCC
This sequence comes from Hylobates moloch, assembly GCF_009828535.3. Lineage (NCBI taxonomy): Eukaryota > Metazoa > Chordata > Mammalia > Primates > Hylobatidae > Hylobates > Hylobates moloch. The sequence goes on from NW_026652299.1 coordinate 19,738,309, forward strand.
CCACCCCTGCTTTTGAATATTCTTTTTTAAATGCTACCTTGTTCCTATTTCATTGTTGCATATCTTCTGGCTCTTTAAGGATATTAATCATAGGGTTTTTTTTTGTTTGTTTGTTTGTTTTTTTAGTTTTCTTCTTTCTATAGTCTCTTCCAAGTTGCTTAGTCTCTTTCGAGTTGCTTTTTCTCTGTTTCGATTCCTATGTTTTTCCTGCTAGAGACTTTCGCAGGCCAGTCATTTAAGAAGGGGACACTAGGCTGGGCGCAGTGGCTCATGCCTGTAATCCCAGCACTTTGGGATGCCAAGGTGGGTGAATCACCTGAGGTCAGGAGTTAAGAGACCAGCTCGCCAATATGGCAAAACCCCGTCTCTACTAAAAGTACAAAAAATTAGCTGGGCGTGGTGGCAGGCGCCTGTAATTCCAGCTACTCGGGAGGCTGAGGCAGAAGAATCGCTTGAACCTGGGAGACAGAGGTTGCAGTGAGCTGAGATCGCACCATTGCACTCCAGCCTGGGAGACAGAGCAAAACTCTTTCTTAAAAAAAAAAAAAAAAAAAAAAAAAAAGAGACACTAAAAACCTGATTGGATGTCTGAGTTTTGTGGGTGGGGCTTGTTGACTGTGGCCTTTCTTTGGGGGAATGCCATATATGTGTTACTTTAGGTCTTTTTAGGTAGTCTAGTTCCCAGAGAAGACTCCTGGCTGCTAGGTAAAGGCTGGCAGCCAAGTGGGAAGAGACTTTGCAGGTTGCCTACCTTCATGTAAAACTCCCCTTTTAGTACTTTCTGCTGTGTATTAGAGTGCTGGAAACTCTTTTTATTCAGTTGAGAGAATAGGGTTAACCACTTTTCTCTTTGGATGAGGAGGCGGCATTTGATGCTTCTTTGGAGAGGATCTAGAGCTTTAACAGCTTCTCAGAGAGACTTTCAACCTGTCCTTCTTCCTGCCCTCCTCCTTCCACCCCAATTCAAAGCTACCCGGGGCAGCCAGTTATTTGGGGAATGTGGAGAGGGAATTTGTGGTATAAAATAGCTTGGTTCTTAACTTGTTTTTTACTGATGACTTATTAAGTGTTTTGGAGTGTTTGCAAAGTCTTGTCCATCTGCTTTCCAGCTTACCAAATTTGTTGCTGGTTTTGCTTTGCTCTCAATACTTTTATTTTGCCTTTAAAAAAAAAATTCTCAGGCTGGGCGTGGTGGCTCACACCTGTAATTTTAGCAGTTTGGAAGGCCGAGGCGGGTGGATCACGAGCTCAGGAGTTTGAGACCAACCTAACCAACATGGTGAAACCCTGTCTCTACTAAAAATACAAAAAAAATTAGCCGGTCGTGGTGGCGCGTGCCTGTAATCCCAGCTACTCAGGAGGCTGAGGCAGGAGAATTGCCTGGATCCGGGAGGCGGAGGTTGCAGTGAGCAGAGATGGTGCCACTGCACTCCAGCCTGGTGACAGAACGAGACTCTGTCTCAAAAAAAGAAAACAAAATTCTCTTTACTGCTATTTTGAGTAGTGTTTTGGAAGAGAACAAAATTAGATACATGTGTTTACTTCACCATGTTTTCTCAAAATAGACCTGATTTTTGTATTTTATAAAGTGTATCATACACACCTTTTTATTTTTTATTTTTGTAATTTTAAATGGATACTTCTGTATCCTAGTTCTGTCATTTGAAGGATTCACTTGGTTTTTTGTTTCGGCTAGATGAAAGTGTCGGCATCTGAACTGTCCAGTACTTCAGCGCCAAAGATAAAATGTATGAAAGAATAAGGAAATTTATTTTTGTACTTCTATAAGTTCATCACAAATACTAGAAAGAGCTATTTTTAGAAAGAGTGGGTTTGGCATGTGGATTTTGTTTTTAAAAGGGAAATTTTTTGTTTTTTTAACAAAATCATCCTAAGTTTTTAAAACTTGTGTAATAAGTTTCCAGGTATAGGAAAGATTTGGACTACTGTGTTTACTTGGGTATATTTGCTACTCCATGTATTTTTTGGAGGAGAGAAAAGATATTCTTTCCTTGACAGTCTCTTCTAATGTTCTCAACATCAGTGTCTTAAGACTTGACCAGGGAGCAGTTAGAGGCAGAACTGACTCTTTTGCTGACAGTGAAAGAAAAGGCCTGAAAAATACTATGAGAGACCCTAGGTTGAACCTGTTAGTATTAAAGTATTGAATACTGTTAACAATTTATTGTCACTTTTTAAAATTGTTAATTCTTTTTCTTCTTCATTTATGTACTAAATAGTCGTTGCTTGCTGCTTTACTCAGTATTTTACCAGTTCTCACTTGGGGTTCTGTAGTCCAGTAGTCCCTATACATTTTTCAAATATATACTCAAGTCAGACTTCATTTTTTAAAATAAATCAGCATTTCTGTGTGTGGATCTAGGGTATGTTAATATTTAAAAGTTCTGTATTTTTTTTACGTCTGTGCATTCTTTTTTTTTTTTTTGAGATGGAGTCTTGCTCTGTCACCCAGCTGGAGTGCAGTGGCGTGATCTCGGCTCACTGTAACCTCTGCCTCCTGGGTTCAAGCGATTCTCCTGCCTAAGCCTCCCAAGTAGCTGGGATTACCGTGCCTGGCCTCTTCTGTGCATTCTTGGTTAAAAACTACTATAAAAAGGGCACAGGGCCTGGCGCGGTGGTGCATGCCTGTAATCCCAGCACTTTGGGAGGCCGAGGTGGTGCATCACGAGATCAGGAGATCGAGATCAGCCTGGCCAAAATGGTGAAACTCCATCCCTACTAAAAATACAAAAATTAGTCAGGCATGGTGGCGGGTGCCTGTAATCCCAGGTACTCGGGAGGCCGAGGCAGGAGAATCACTTGAACCTGGGAGGCGGAGGTTGCAGTGAGCCTAGGTGGCGCCACTGCACTCCAG